>NC_056727.1:694240530-694540530 GCF_019279795.1 Protopterus annectens
GCAACGGTTAGTGTCTCGGTTTCGGCCGAAACCGAGCAAACGGGTCAATCTTCAGCCGAATCCATGACTACTACCGAGGCCCCTACTACCCTGGTTGAATCGGCCTCTGAAGTTTTGCCTACTAATGTGGTTCCTATTGAATTATCAGACACCATTCCTTTGGATGTCTCTACCCCAGCACGTGGTGCTGCTAGGCCTCCTGCAGCCATGTCTATTAAGGCCTTTGCCAGGGCTAAAGCAGCCAAAACTGCTAAATCAGTGCCTGTTAAGCCCCCCTCACACAGGCCCAGTTCCAGTTCACAAATGCTTACTCTGGCAGAGGATCTCATCTCTTTAATTAGGGATCCCAATCTCACCCAGACAGGGCCTCTCAGCCTCCAGAAAAGAGACTCCAGAGCAGAGCCCCCAGAGCCAGTGTCCTCAGATGATTCTTCGATGACTCAGACATTACAGACCATCCAGAGGCTCCTTTTTCTACTTATGAAGACTGATGCTGAAGAATCTATTCCATCTGCCTCTCCACCAGAGGAATTTTCCTTTGGGGAAACCTTACATGCCATGAGAGAACAATTCCAATGGCAGGGACAAGATTTCTCAGATTCAAGAAAAGGCTGAGGACCTTTCTACACTTACCGCAGCATAGGCCCTTAGCTATACCACCAGTTCTGCCTGTTGTGGATGATGCTTTTAATGATGTTTGCACTGCTCCTGATACTTTACCTCCAGCCCCTGCCAAACCAGATAGGTTTTACAGGGTACCAGACACTCATCACCACCTATACAAGGCCCCACTTGCAGACCCTGAGACTATCTCCCAGGGACCTAAGGCAGTAGCTTCGACCTCAGCAAAAAAAACCCTCCCTTCTGAAAGGGAATCCAGGTCCTTAGAGAGATGGGGGAAAAAAGTTTACACCTCTGCTACTCTCTCAGCTAGAGCTTTGAACTGTCAGTTTCATATGATCCAATACCAAGAGTTTATGCTTGATCAGTTAACTAAGAAACTGTCCTCTGATGACTCCTTAGATAAGAAATATGTTTTAGAAATGGTAAATAACATTCAGCAGGTTAGTAACCATTCTTTAAAATGTGGCTATGATGCACTGGAGGCTTCATTTAGATCAGCCATGACTGGCACAGTTATAAGAAGGCACGCATGGTTGAAAGAACAGGTCTTGCCGGATCATGTTAAAGCAAAGCTGTTAGATGCTCCTATGGATAAGGCCAGTCTATTTGGTACTCCTGCTCAGCAAGTAATGAAGAAAATGGAAGAGAAGGCAAAATCTGTACAAACAGTTAAGGATTTCTTACAGGTTCAGCCCCCAAGGTTTAGCAGGAACTGGCCTTCCAAAAATTGGTCCTTTCCAGACTCCTCTAAATCTCAGAGAGGCAGGAATAGACGTTCCAGAGGCAGAAATCAATCCAGAGGAGGTGCCTACAGAGGACGACAGTGGCAAGGCAATAACCAGCGAGGCACAGACACAACCACTGCCACTGCAACAGGACAATCACAGTGACTTGGCTCTGACACCGCCTACCAGGGAACAAATAGCAGCACCCTTAGGCGGAAAGTTAGCCTTATTTTCAAAAAATTGGCACTATATCACAAAAGACAAGTGGATTTTGCAGACCATAGACCAAGGCTACAAGTGTCACTTCCACACCTTACCAGTAAAAAGAGGAATGCCAAACCTACCTCCAAATCAAAAAACAGAAGCTCTAAAGCAGATAGCTCAATTAATAACGATGAGAGCTGTGGAAAGAGTACCACTAACAGAACAGGGCAAAGGATTCTACTCCAGACTCTTCCTAGTACCAAGAAAAGAGAAAAGTTGGAGACCTATTCTCGACCTGTCCGTCTTAAACACATTCATCATTGTCCCAAAATTCAAAATGCTGACCCTACAGCAACTTCTTCCCATGCTGGGCAAGGAGTGTTGGCTGGTAACTCTCTAGATCTCAAGGAGGCATACCTGCACGTCCCCATACGACCAAATTGCAGAAGATACCTCAGATTTCTTGCAGGATCAGAGCATTATCAATTCTCAGCATTGCCCTTTGGCTTATCTACTGCGCCCAGAGTATTCACAAAATGGCTGGCATCAGTAATCGCTCATTGCAGACTACAGGGAATCCAAATTTATCCATACCTGGACGACTGCCTGATACAAGCGGACAACAAAAGCAAGCTGACAAAAGACTTACAAAGAGTCATTTGCTTACTACAAGCCCTGGGATACACAGTCAATCTACAAAAGTCAAGACTGATACCATCCCAAACAAGAACATTCTTGGGTGCGGAATTGGACACAGTAAAACAGATGGCATTCCTAACTGCAGAAAACAAGAACAACTCCTCTTTACTTCTTGGCATTAACAAAGCAGAACAAACTAACAGCAAGAAAAGTACTGCAGGCCTTGGGCTTCATGGCATCATGCATAATCCTGGTCCCCCATGCCAGACTGCATATGAGAAAGCTACAGTGGTACCTAAAGAATTTATGGTCCCAACACAGGCATAGCTTAGAAACCGAAATCCCACTAATCCCATGCCTGAAACAAGATTTCCTATGGTGGGCTCAAGCATGCCAGTCAAACCCAGGCTTGCCCTTCCACAATTTTCAAGCAAGCCAAACCATCACAACGGACGCCTCAGACCTAGGTTGGGGGGCACACATGCTGGACAAATGCATACAAGGATTATGGACTCCAGACCAGCTGCACCTGCACATAAATCAAAAAGAAATGCTGGCAGTAAAACTAGCAATCCAGAATTTCAGACCATTCCTCAAAGAAGGCCATTTAATGATAAGGACAGACAACACCACGGTCATGTGGTACATCAACAAACAGGGAGGCACTCATTCATATCCCCTATGCAGAATGACCCTGGACCTTTGGAATATGGCTCTGAGCTACAACATCCAGTTACAGGCAATATTTGTACCGAAAAGAAAATATCCTAGCAGACATGTTAAGCAGAACTACCTCGGATGCTCACGAATGGATGCTACACCCGACATCTTCAAGGCCATCACAAAGAAATGGGGAATGCCACAAATAGACCTATTCGCATCCCCACTCAATCACCAGCTCAAGAAATTCTGCACAAGGACATACCACCCACTTGCATGGAAGGTGGACTCTATCCTTCAGTTGGAAAGGCCTGACAGCATATGCATTTCCACCTCTTCCTTTGATGCACAAGGTACTACTGAAAATCAAAGAGGAACGTCCAAGGATAATTCTGATAGCTCAATTGGCCAAGACAACACTGGTATCCATTGCTGAGGAGCATGTCTCGGGGGAGAATGTGGACACTACCCCTGATGCCTTTGATGTTAACTCAGAACAACTACAACATCATGCATCCAAACCTAAAGACTCTGCAACTGACTGCCTGGAACATCACATAACAGCAACTAACCCAGATTTATCCCAAAGGGTTAAAGACATTATCCTTGAAGCCCGCAGACCTTCAACAAGAAGGAACTATGCAGGAAAATGGAAAAGGTTTGTCATTTGGAGTACTGAAAGAGGAAAAGATGTGTCAAAGATAGATATTGCTAACATCCTGGAGTACTTGGCAGAGCTTCTCCATACAGGCCTGTCCTATTCCCTCCATCAAGATACATGCATCAGCTATTTCTGCAGAATACAGCTTGATCCCCTGTCTTCTCACATCCTCTACTCAGGCAGTTCCTCAGAGGAATCAAGAATGTAAAACCTCCTAGGAAACCACCATTACCAGCATGGGACTTGAACTTTGTGCTAGAAAAATTGACACTCCTCCATTTGAACCAGCAGCAACAGCAGATCTTTAACACCTATCATGGAAAACTGCTTTCCTACTGGCAATTACTTCAGCAAGAAGGGTTTCGGAACTACAGGCCTTAATGGCAGTACAACCCTTCCTAATCTTCCATCAAGATAGAGTGTCCATGAGAACTAATCCTACATTTATGCCTAAGGTGGTATCCAGAGTGTCTCTAAACCAGGCAATCCACCTACCTACCTTCTTTCCCAATCCACAGAACAGGGGGGAAAGACTGCTGCATACCTTGGATGTACATAGAAAGTTGCGCTACTACCTGGACAGAACCAAAGCTAATAGAAAAACTGACCAGCTTTTAGTAGCCTATGCAACAGGAAGGGAAGGAAAAGCAATTTCCAAACAGACAATCTCCAAATGGATAGGAAATTGCATAAGATTCTGTTACTCCTACCATGGAAAGCAAATTCCACAGAACATAAGACCTCACTCTACAAGGGCTACAGCCACTACCACAGCTTTCTTACGAGGAGTGGCTACCAAGGACATTATTGAGGCGGCTACTTGGACCTCCGTGCATACATTTGCCAAGCATTACAACTTACCTTCATACTCTAGATCCCGAGCAGGGTTTGCCACTGCTGTCTTGCAAGGGATCCTAACTACACCATAATTCTTCTTCCTCCTCCCCTAGTTTGGCTATGGTATTCTACCTATTTAGTTAGGACTGCAGATGCATCCTTGAAGGACATAGTACAGTTTTGTACCTACCATAAATGTAGATGTCCGAACAGGATAGCATCTGCAGTCAGGATTACCCACCCTCCTTACCCTCTGTGGTACTCCTAGGGTACTTACCCTCCTAATAGCTAGCTAGGGGGGGATCTCTTATGGTGTATTTGTTTGTATATATGTACATACATGCTTATTTTTTGTGTTTGCCTACTTTTTTTTGGAAACATTGGCATTTATCCAAAATTTAGTTTTCCAAGAGGGCAACTGGCATCTGGGACAAGAAACACTGAGGAAAATGGCGTCGGCTGATGCCTTTATACCCGAAGACCAGGAGAGATGACGTCGGGTGAAGTGCAACACCAGCCGAGGCCAGACCCAGACTTTGGAATCCGTCGATCAAGGGCTGCCTGACGACAGGACAACCCATTTGTTAGGACTGCAGATGCTATCCTGTTCGGACATCTACATTTATGGTAGGTACAAAACTGTACTTTTTGACTGTCTCGAGGCATCTTGCAGGGCTGCTGTAACTGGGTCTGTACTTAGAAGGCATGCTTGGCTTAAGGAGCAATCCCTACCAGATCACGTTAAAGCAAAATTACTGCATGCTCCCCTAAACCAGGACTGCCTGTTTGGCAACAAGGCAGAAGAAGTTCTTAAAAAGATGGAAGAAAAGGCTAAATCTATGCAAACTGTTAAAGATTTTTTACAAGTACAACCTCCAAGATTTAGTAGGCATTGGCCTTCCAAGAACTGGTCCTTTCCTGCCTCTTCCAGATCTTCTCAATCCAAACCCAGATCCAGCAGAGCGCCCAGACTGCAGTCCCAGGGTACGCACAGGACTAAGCAGTGGGGGGGCCTCCACTTCCAAATCTGGGAGTAATAAGACTACCTCCTATGGTAAACTGTCTGAATGACTTCCTTTTAAAATTTCCAAGCACTTATCAACTGACTGCCCCTTTGGGGGGAAAGATTGCTCTTTATGCAAAGAACTGGGAACTCATTACCCAGGACAAATGGGTTTTAAATTCTGTGTCCCAGGGATACAGATTTCACTTCCACACGTTGCCAACACCAAGCGAGTGGCCAGACCTACCCCCAAATCAGCGGGCAGAGGCCCAAAAGCAAATACTTTCTCTCTTAAGCATGGGGGCTATTCAGTTGGTACCAGAAGAGGAAAAGGGACAAGGTTTCTACTCGAGACTTTTCCTGGTACCCAGAAAAGACAATTCATGGCGTCCTATCCTGGACCTGTCTACTCTAAACACCTTTTTGGAGATTCCAAAATTCAAGATGCTGACTCTTCACCACTTGCTTCCTATGCTAGGCAAAGATGCCTGGTTGGCAACACTAGATTTAAAAGAAGCATACCTGCAAATCCCAATCCAGGAATCTTGCCGAAGATACCTATTATTCAAAGCAGGCTACACGCACTATCAGTTCTCTGCACTGCCCTTTGGCTTATTTACTGTGCCCAGGGTATTTACAAATTGCCTAGCTCCCGTTATTGCATTTTGCAGGCAAAGAAATATTCAAATATACCCATACCTGGACGATTGTCTAATTCAGGCAGAAAGCCAGGACATACTTTTGAACCATCTGACCTTTGTACAAAGAGTTCTAACTTGTCTGGGGTACACCATAAATGAAAAGAAATCACACCTGGACAACTGTCAACGAATTATATTCCTGGGAGCAAGCTTGAATACAACTTCCCAGATGGCTTTCCTCACACCAGAGAAACAAATTCATTTAACAACCTACTTCAAACAAGTGGCCACAAAAACCCTGCAGTCTGCAAGACAAATGCTGCAAGCCTTGGGGTTCATGGTCTTCTGCGTTCTTCTAATTCCATATGCAAGACTGCATATGAGGAAACTACAGTGGTATCTAAAAAGCCTATGGTGTCAACATTCTCAGGATCTAGAAGCAATGATTCCTATCATACCTTGCCTACGCCTAGAGTTCCTTTGGTGGGCAGAGGCCTGCCACCAAAACAGGGGACTACCTTTCACACCACCCCCACCACCCAAATCCTAACAGATGCATCAGACTATGCATAGGGGGCTCACCTGGGAGGGAAGCACATTCAGGGCAAATGGAACCCAAGTCAAATAACACCTGCATATCAATCAAAAAGAAATGTTAGCTGTACAGAATGCTCTGACAGCCTTCAAGGACCACATTCTTCCAGGACAACTAATGGTAAAGACGGACAACACCACTGTTATGTGGTACATAAACAAGCAGGGGAGTACACATTCTTACCCCCTTTGCAGACTAGCCTTGGCATTGTGGAACACAGCATTGAGCTACCAAGTGCAGCTCAATTCCTGCCAGTAAAATTAAATACACTGGCAGACGGACTAAGCAGAGACCTCATGGACCCACATGAGTGGAAACTGGAACCAAGGATTTTCAACATGTTGACAAGCAAATGGGGGAGCCCAGATATAGACCTGTTTGCCTCTCCCCAGAACTACCAATTGGACAAATTTTGCACAAGGACTCCCTACAAACAAGCCTGGAAAGTGGATGCTCTATCAGTCTATGCCTTCCCCCATCTGCCTCTGCTCTCCAAAGTTCTACTAAAAATCAAACAGGACAAACCCAGGATGATTATGATTGCACCAGACTGCCACGCCAACACTGGTACCCCCTCCTGCGCAGTGTGTCATGGTTATCCCCATGGCACCTGCCTCAGACTCCTTCCCTGTTGTCTCGGCAGGAGAACCGGATTCTGCACCCTCAGCTTCTAACACTGAACCTAACAGCCTAGCTAATTACGTAATCTCTCCTTTGCCATCCCTCAGTAAACCTGTGATGGATATCATTTTAGAGGCAAGGAGGCCCAGTACTAGAAAATCTTATGCTGAAAAATGGAAAAGATTCTGTGTCTGGAACCAGTCTCAAGGGATGATCACAGCAGCGTCCAATTTACCTCAGATTTTTACAATACTTAACTGAGATACTTCACAAGGGCCTGTCTTTTTCCTCCATAAAAATTCATGCCTCAGCCATTTCAGCTCATTATAACACAGAACCTCCCCTCTTCTCTCATCCACCGCTCAAGCAGTTCCTCAGAGAGGCCAAAAATTTGAGACCACCCAGGAGAGCTCCAACCCTAGTCTGGGACCTTAACTTTGTTTTGGAGAAACTCACTCTACCTCCTTTCGAGCCAGCTGCTACTGCAGACTTAAATTTCTTTCTTGGAAAACAGCTTTCCTTTTAGCAATCACTTCAGCAAGAAGGGTATCTGAATTACAGGCCCTTATGGCAGTGGAGCCTTTCATCATTTTTCATGCGGACAGGGTGTCCCTCAGAACCAATCCATCCTTCATGCCCAAGGTGGTATCAAGTGTGGCTCTTACTCAGTACATTCATTTGCCAACCTTCTTTCCCAATCCATAGAACAAAGGGGAACGGATACTGCATTTCTTAGATGTGCACAGACAACTTAGATTTTACTTGGACAGGATTAAACCTCCAAGGAAATCTGACCAACTGCTGGTGGCATTTGCTGTAGGGGCAGAGGGGAAGGCTATTTCAAAGCAAACCATTTCTAAATGCATAGGCCATTGCATAAATTTCTGTTATAAGCACCGTGGAAAACCTAACCCACAGGGGATCAGACCTCACTCCACCAAGGCTGCATCTACCTCTACAGCCTTTCTCAGAGACGTCCCATACCAGGGACATCCTAGAAGCTGCAACCTGGAGTTCTGTATATACTTTCACCAAGCATTATCATTTGCCAGTTTTCTCTAAATCCAGAGCTGGCTTTGCCACTGCAGTCTTGCAGGGCCTTATAGCTGGTCCTAATGCTATCTAAATTCTTCCTCCCAACCATAGCTTTGGGAATCTACCCAAATGTAATGACTGCAACAGTGAAACATGAAGAACATAGTACAGTTGTGTACACTTACCATAAATGTAGATGTTTGAGTGTATTCACTGTTGCAGTCCTGGTTACCCTCCCTCCAGCCCCCTAACATCTTTTGGCTATACCTCTACTTTCCTTTACTATGCTTAAAAGCTTTTTGGTGTATTTGCTTTTTTGTTGGAGGTATACCATTGTATTTTTATATTTAATTGCTTCCCATTAGGGGGGCACCTGACATCTGGGGCAAGAAAAACTGATGTAATGGCGTCGTCTGCATGTTTTATACCCCTGACGACCTGATGTCATGGAAGAAGGGACAGCAGCTGACGCAGGACCCAAAACTTTGTTAATCAGGCTGACTGAGGGCTACGTGCAAGCAGATAACCCAAATGTAATGACTGCGACAGTGACTACACCCGAACATCTTCATTTATGGTAAGTGTACACAACTGTACTTTAATTAATTTTATTTTTATTACTTTTTAGTTACTTAAACCTAGGCAGCCGCTGAACTGATATTAAGAAGCCTTGCTATTTGCATGGAGTGCTGCTTGAACCCTCTCCATAATTAAATACCTGCGTTTAATGCTGTTCTGTACAACGACTACTTGAAGGGTTTATTAGCATGTTAAGCTGCCTCCTCTGGCGGTAAACAGTCGTTGTCACCTTAGTATGTCCATGGTCTCAGAGATCATCCGAGGCTTGGCTGTGTGATACAGGCACTAATATTTAAGCAACAACATTAATTTCATAATGTTCTCTATGTGCTACTTAACACAGTGTTTCATATCTTTGCCGGAATAGCTGAGGGATGCAAATGCTAATGTTGACAACACATTTAATTTGAAGTGTTTTTCAATGTCCTACATAAGTCTGTGTCTCCTCTTTGTAGCGTTTTCTATGGCTACATAACAATTGGTTTCCCATTTGTAATGATAGTGATACTTTGTGCTAATTATTTTAAGTCACGCAATTTGATTTTAGAACGCTTGATATCCTTTTATTATATTTAGCCTAGTTCGGTGTCAGGACTGAAGGATTCCTTGTGTTTCTGCACAAATTCTACCCCAACTCCAGCGTTGCTTATTGTGTGGAGGCTGTGCTTACAACACCCTGGTGACCCTGTTTCACTAGATTGGACCTAGTAGCAGTATCTATGCATACTGTTTAAATTCTGCTGTGGCAAACATGCCATTTGTTCTGTGTATATAATGGTGCTTAGATTGCCGTTTCACTGCTATTGTATTGCATTTGAAGTGCTGTTATAGTTCGCTATACTAGGCTATAACCAGGTTTTCTTTTTAAAAAAAAGCATTGTAGTGTGACCGCTTAGAAACTGTTTTAAACTGGTCTCTTGTATGATACTCTGTACTATTAACTGATGCATTTTATACAATAGTAGTATGCTTAGTTACCTGGCAGTACCTTCCAAGTGATTAACCATAACTGTGTGTAGGCACTGAATTATTTGTGTTCTCTATGCCATTAACTATTTTAAGGACTGCTTTTCATTTTTCTAATTCCCTCTATATTCTCCTGTCCCTTCCACTCCAGGCTTGAAACTACTACCTAACAGTTGAATATTTAAGAAACTAATTAATCGGTGGAAGTACCCCCAGCAAATAAATCCTCAAAGCTCATCCAAAGCAAAAGAACTTGCCATCCTACCTAGTACCCTGTTCTCCAGGAGGCAAGACAGTACATGTTTTTATACATTAGCTGTAAAACTGCATATTTGTCTATCCCTACTGTATGTATATAACCTTACGACCTAGCCAAACCACCTAGCAGCCTTACTCCCTTCTACACCTCTCACTATTTTCACTGTTACCCTCTGCTTGGACGGTCTCTTGCTCTTTGTTACTTTGTTTCCTCCTTTTGTGTTGTCTCCTGAACCTTCCTACCCTCAGGATCTCTCGCAAACCCTGTTATCTTCCATATCTACTTGCTCACCTCTACTGTACTGTCCCACTTTGCCCACTTGATGGCACCCGAAACTAGGACATCTCCCTCTACTTTTTTTTTCTCTCTCCGTTGTTGCCCCGAGCACGCCACGGTAGACCTTGTTCCCTCTTTTGGCCATCCTTGCTCTCCTCATACTTTACTTCTACTTCTCACTGCTACTTCACTTCCACATCCTTTATTTCCTTGCTTTTCCTCCCCCCACACCTACTCTTCATACCTGCAGCTCTCAGCAGTCGGTAGTTCTCGGATTGTTTTTTGCTGCCATTAATCGCTTTCTTGCTCTCCGCTAAGCCCTCACGGGCTCACTCCGCTCCCCTACCCTATCCCCAATTCTCACCCACCTCCACTACTCCTAACCGTATACTCATGTAATCACACCCCTTCTTCTCCTCCGCCAATCACGGCCCACTTCCTCTTAGCACTCCCTCCTACTACCTTTTGTACTTAATTTGACCTTATTTATATAACACACCCTAACCTCTTTCTTAGCTTACACCATATTACTTTTATTTTCACCTAAGCTATTAAATCCATCTTACTTCAATTATAAGTACCTTTATCCTTTAACCTACGCTATCTCACACCACTTTTCCTCCTTTCTCCCTCCATCTCCCTTATGTACTTCACTCCTCTATCCTTCCTTCACTTATAACACATCTATACCTCCACATGGTCCCAACACATAAATTCTTCTACCCATATATACTACTCTTAACAACAACTCTTCCTTCTCTTACAATACCTTACACATTAACCTCATTTGAACATATTTCTCTTCAAGAACATCTCCACCCCCTTCAAGGAGCTCTATCACTCTCTCTCAATAACTATCTCAACTATATTAACATAACCTCTACCTCCATTTATATACTTCCAAAGTATCATAGATCTACCCATATTACTTACATTCTTACCAAAAAAAACACAAATTATTATGATGAAATCTACACGTTTATACACTATCCGCAACCACACCCACTACTAGATGGTGACATTCATCCTAACCCAGGCCCCAGTACTGACATTACCAAAAAGCCCCTCAACCTAACTACTTCAAATATCTTTACACTAAATAGACCACCTAACTCCCTCCTAATAGCTCACCTTAACATCCGCAGCATTAACAATAAAACTTCCCACCTACATGCACTCCTAGATGTTCACTCATTTGATATTCTCTGTCTTTCTGAAACATGGCTAAAGCCCTCTACTCTCGACCAGGAAATCACCCCTCCAGGATATAACATCCTGAGATGTGATTGCAGCACCAAAAAGGGTGGCGGAGTAGCCATTTTGTATAAATCTGAACTACAACTTTCACCCTTCAATTTGTCATTTCCCTCAGTTCCCAACTCAGAAACCCTCACTGCAAAACTACAAATCAATAACTCCAAATATATCTATCTAATTTGCACTTACCTCCCCCCTGGAAATAACATCAATACTCTAGAAAACTTACTTACTTACCTCACTTCCCACCTACCCCAAGAAACCATTATCTTAGGAGACTTTAACATAGACTTGAAAACCTGTAATTCTCCCAATCCTACCAACCACATAAATCTCCATGGATTTACACAAATAATAACCACTCCTACTAGAATCCATAAACAAAACAATAAAGAAACCATCTTAGACTGGATCCTTCTAAATAGTCATCTTGATTCTTATAAGCCAGGAACACTCCCAGATGATATGAGTGACTACATGCTAACCTACATCATCAAACAAAAATCTTATATCCCCAACACAAATATTTTTAAAAGCTCCCGCTCCAAAAAATACTTTAATCCAGAGAGCTTCCAAAACAAACTCATAGCATGTGACTGGTCTCCTATGTTTCATCTTGAACTTGATGAAGCAGTAACCTACTTCAATACTAGATTTCTCCAAATACTAGACTACCATGTTCCCTCTCGCTCTTCCTGCATAAGAACCAAAACTGCCCCCTGGCTCACAAAGGCAACCAAGCAAAAGATCCTTCTCAGAAATAAAATTTGGGCCAAGTGGAGAACCTCCAGAAACCCAACAGATCACCTCTACTTTAAACAGTTACGAAATGCAACCAAGAAGGACATTCTCAAAGACAAAAAATACTGTTACTTCCACCTACAACAAACCCACCATCAACACCCTCAAAAATTCTGGTCTAGCATTAACAAACTTCTTCAACCAGGACTCTCTAAAACTCCTGACCCTACAGGTTTCGACCATAATAACTCTAACCAGATTTCTGATGCCTTTAACCACTATTTTACTGAAGCCATCCTATCCCTAGCCAACACATTACCTACCACTTTCACCCTCTCATCAAAAACACCTAATACCTCATCACCTACCTTCCATATACACCCAGTACCTACATCCCTCATTTGTAACCTCCTTCAAAAGCTCAAGCCATGCACCCCCTCCGTAGACTATCTTCCAGCTGAATACCTACAAATCGCAGCTAAAGCCATAGCCTACCCCATCTCCATACTTATAAATAGAACAATTTCAGAAAGCAAAATCCCTTCTCTGTGGAAGATCTCCCATATAATCCCTTTACACAAAGGTGGGTCTTCAACTGAGCTTTCTAACTTTCGGCCTATTGCCTTACTCTCTCCATTAGCTAAAATAATGGAGAAATGTGGAGAAATGTATACACCGACAACTGCTTGACCACCTACTACAAAATAATCTACTTGCCAATTGCCAACATGGTTTTAGGCCCTACCATAGCACAACAATTGCCCTGCTATCCTTCTCAGACTCTATAAACAAAAATCGTAATAATAACTACTTTTCTTCTGCTCTTTTCATAGACCTCTCAAAAGCATTTGATATGGTGAACCATACCATACTTATCAACATTCTAAAAGTCCACTCACTTGACCCACAAGCATTACAATGGTTTATATCCTATCTACCAGATAGACAGCAAGCATTTCTCTGGAAGAAATATTGGAATCATAATATTTCTTCATCCCTCTCTGTAAACATTGGAGTACCACAGGGCTCTATTCTAGGACCACTTCTATTTTCTCTGTTTATCAATGATCTACATACTAGTATTTCTCAAGCCACCTGTATACAGTATGCAGATGACTCCACCTTAATTTGTTCAGCCAAGTCCATAACCTCTCTCCAGTGCCTCACCCAAACAGTATTTAACAGTGTTGAGAACTGGTTCACGAAACACTGCCTTTTTCTCAACCCCAAGAAAAGTAAACTATTGCTCTTTTCTCCTACTCACAAGTCACCTCAACCACACTTCACATTAACCTCTAACAATGGAACTATCATATCCCCTGATACTACAACCCGCCTGCTGGGTGTTACAATTGACAACAACCTTAGCTACAATGACCATATTAATTCCACTATAAAGACTGTTAACAAAAAACTAGGGACCTTATACAGAATAAAATCCTTCCTTACCCCTGCAGCCAAAATTACTATAGCCCAAACCCATCTAATCTCTACCCTGTTCTATGCTTCTGCTATATATACTAATCTTTCTAAAACCAACCTTTCCAAACTCTCCACCAGCTATAATAACATAGCCAGATTTGCTACTGGTACCCCATATAGAACTCATCATTGCCACAACCTCAAACAACTGGGTTGGTTAGAACTACAAAACCAACTACTTTTTCAACAACTTATCTCCCATAAGATACTCTACTACCCCAAGCATGCCCCTATACTCACTAATCTCATCTCCCCTTACAAAAACCTTGCAACCCTAATGCTCAGCAAATAAACTTCAAATCTCTTCCATTAAATCCAACAACAAAGCTGGGGACTCACTCTTCACAAACACCATAGGAAAGAGCTGGAACCATCTTCCTTCTGAACTTTCCAACCTTACTTCTACTCTGCTTTATAAGAAGCATCTTAAAGAATATCTTAAATCCCACTGGCTTTGCCCCTGCTCTAACCCTGACTAATATCTCTTGCCCATCCTGCTCTTTCTCAAAAAAAAAAAAAAAAAAAAAATGTTTTCTGTTTTTTTTGTTTCTAGTCATGGTATTTTATTCTAGCCTAAATGTTTCTAAATAACTCTGCTTAACCCTATCTTTTAATGTAAACATTGTACCAATTTTAATTTTAATTTTACTGCATTGTTGTCATTATTGCTGCTTGGAGCTTTTCTCCCCGGGCCTCTACTGAAAATGGACATGTATCCAGTTAGACTAGCCCGGTCAACAAATGTAAAATAAAAATTAAGCTGGTATAATCAAGGACATGATAGCTGCCTTGTGTACAGCTGACATGCAGCTCCTTGAAAGTCGAGACAGCCAAGTAAGGTTTGTTGGTAGAGTATGCAGTAAAGCAACTCATTTCATCCCCATATGAGCTCAGAACTCAGTTGGAATTACAGAAACTTGAGCTGGAAATGGAACATCTGGAAGTCAATGCATCTGGAAGAATGAAGCAGGCTGAGGAGCAGCGAGAGCTAGAGGAATGAGAAGAAAGAGAAGGAGCAGTGCCAGTGTAAAAGGGGAAATTCCACCCCTCTGTCACAGGCATTGAATAATGGGGAACCCTACCCAAGGTAGCTAGGTCATTACTAAATTGTTTCCTCAGTATAATGGGAATGACAACTTTGGTAGTTTTATTGAGACATTTGAAATGGCTAATCAATGCCAGATTAATTATGAACAGTGGGTGAACATTTTAACTTGTATGTTAATGGTAGGGCAGTACATGCCATATCCAAAATCCATCCATCTCTGCTGTCAGTTGACTGAATTATGGTACAGTTCAACAACTGTCTGAGTGTGTTTTATTCTGACTGTTGAAACTTATAGAAAAAAATATGAGAGTGTAGAAGAAATGCAAATAACTGTATATTTATATTGCAGAAATAAACACTTTCTTTCATAGGTGGGTGTGTGGATGTCAAGTCACTATTTTTGAAACGTTAGGAGACCTTATAAGGGAGCAAGCATTCTGTACTTGCCTGTAGATAAGAGGCTAATACTTCTGAGGAATTCAAGGAAATGGTGATCCGTATCTAGCTTGCAGGGCACAAATGTATAAGTATGGAGTACACCCTGCCTTTCTGTAAGGGAACCCATGGGGGCATTCTCAATGTTTACAGCAGGTTGTAAAGACAAAAGGATAAAATATTGATATCTCACAGATGTTCTAATAGGTAATGACTTTGATCCAATATTCTATGTATAAGAGGTTATAGTCACCCAAGTGTGGAGGCAGTCAAATGGAAAAGGTAGCAGTGCTGATACCCAGGTGTAGTCCACACCTCCATTTGAGGCTTGTAATGTGGGCATTTCAGCAAAAGAGCTAGGTAGTTGCGAAAAGCCTGTCTGTGTCTTTCTTTGTATGTCTCTCTCTCTCTCTGTCTGGCTGTGTCTCTACTTCAGTTTTACCAAACAGAGTAGAACACTCATTCAGCCTGATCATTTTCCAGACCCAGGACACATACATAAATTATAAATACCCAAGTGTTTGATCTGTTACAAAAAATTTTAATTTGTTAGTGCTCTAACTCTGACTGCAAAACACTGTATAAAAATTCTGCGCACAGACGTTTTCCATACAGCACAGAGAACTGAAAGAAGCTGGCTAAGAGACAGAGAAATGAAATAAGTGTTAGTCCCATGAGCGTATTATATGGTACTTCAAGCAACCTGTGGATAAAGTTTGAAAAAGGAGTCATTTTGTGTCCAAAACTCTCAACTGCCCAGATTTTCATAGAATGTGCACATTTTTGCTGTATATTTTCAGTTTGGTCTTCATAAATGTTTTTTTTTCTGGCAAGTCAGTGAAGATTGAAGTCTCTGAAAAATACTAAATGACAGACATTTCAATTTCGGACTTCATAACCTTCAAATAATGCAAAACCTGTTATTCTAGCAACTTTTTAAGTTTATATGAGCAGTATTTAAAATCTGTCCCTATTTTCAGGTGGTTGTACCCCCCACTATTTCTGGGTTTGTCCATGTTTATATCTGTTTGATTGTTTTCAGTTTGTACTGCAAATTCTGTATTTTCTGAAAATATAATTGTTTAATTTATTTCAAGTAACAAAACATTTATTTTCTTGCTTTTGAGTACCAGTAGTTGATATTTTTTTTAACTTACTCTGAGGTTTTGTGGACCTTGGTGTTGGTTATATTAGCTTAGTGGTAGATGTGCCTCATTCCCTTGCAAAGATTGTCATTTTGCTGAGGCTGGCTGAGTGGGATGATATTTGATGAAAAAAATATACTCAGTCATATGATCCATACTGTTACTCCTTTATGTAATGAGATCATAGTTACTCCTGTTCTCAAGAAGTCATCTTTGAACCTACATATGGAGAGTTCTCATTCTTTCTAGCCTTCCTTTTTTGAGTAAGGTTTTGGAGGGGGTTCTATACAAACAGCTCAAAACCTTCAAGTCTTATGACCTGCTTTATACCTACGAATATGAATTCGAATACTACCATAACACTGAGATTGTCCTTTATATTGAACTTAATGACTGCCCGGTAGCAAGAGACAGTTATGAACATTGTTTGCTGTCTGATTTTTGTTTGGCGGTTGATGTACTGGGTCATGTGATCTTGGAGTACTTTCAAATCTGTTGTAGCTTTTCAGGTATTTTCCTTAGTTGGTTTGCCCTTAACCTCTTGGATTATGCCTGGAAAGTTGTATGAAGATTTATATTTTCTTTGAGCGAATCTCTGTTGGGTCTCTCCATCACTGTTTTCACCCTATTACTTTTCACAGTGTATGCATTTCTTTTGAAAGAAGTAATTAAGAGGAGGTTGAAGATAACCATCCCTGAGCTGATAACATCCATCTTTACCTCTTCTTCCCACAGCAGTGTACGTCAGCCCTGACACTTAGCTGATTGGATAAAAGTCAGTAGTTCTTAGACTTAGTCCAACCACAGCTGCGGCATTAACCATGTGTTCAGCCATGAGTTCCTCTACATCCCTCATTTTTTCTCCAAACTCCCATATGGTTGTGTTTCGAGAGTACACAGATTTGGTTTGGCTGTAGAGAAAATTATCTCAAAGGCCAGATAAAAAGTGGAAATAGGTCTGGGCATTCTACAAACAAAACACAGAAATGAACATGGGCACCTGATTTTGGTAACCTTAACCATGAACAAATGTGCAACATCCTCACATTAAGTTCAAAAAGCCTTGCTAATGGTCTGATGAGTTAAGTTGTATAGCTTGATTGTTCAAAGGAGCATAGCCAAATGGTTTGATAGAGCAGAGATCTCACTGGACAATAACCTTACCTTCTTTGTGAGATCTTGGAGTAACATTACCACACACTGGGTATCTAGACTATGTAATCACAGGTACATCCTGGAGTATAATCATGCTGGGTTTCACCTTTACTGTCATAACTCATGGAGCCTACAACACTGATGGCAGTGGGTAATTATGCACCATGATGATTTGATCCAGTGTTCCAGCCACAAATATCTTGTAAAAAGCAGCTGGAAAATTGGGATTTCAGTAGTGATACCCAGAAGGAGTTTTCATTTTATTGAAGTTTTAATATCTCTAGAGGAGATGTTCAAATCCTTGTAGCACACCAGCTCAATATTGGGTGTCAGAGTAGGAGTCTTCAGATTGAAATGAGCCAGGTAATTGGCTAGGAAAATGACTACACTACTGTAAGCTGCCCTGTGACACTGGCATCCCAGGACTGACTAGCAAGCTGAAAGGCTGGCCAGATGGTTGGACTTCACCATTTTCAGTGGCCAGCTCATCTATTTCTGGAGAGCATACCTCTCAATCTCCAGATGAGAGAATTGTGGACAAAGGACCTTAAAATTAGGGACACCTAATTAACATAAGATACAAATATATAAATAAGCACATTAATGGACATGGCCACGGTGGTGCAGCGGTAGCATTGTTGCCTCACAGCAAGAGGTTCTCCCGTTCGATTCTCAGCTGGAGTGCCTTCTGTGTGGAGTCTGCATGTCCTCCCCATGGTTGAGTGGTGTTCCGAAAGACGTGCGTAGAATGAGCGTGCCTTCATTGAAGGTTGGGCATCGAGCTGGCACCTCGCCACCCGTAAAAAATCTACTGCCAATCATTAGCGGATCGGAGTTCCGCTGTGGCGACCCCTAACCAGGAAAAGCCGAAAGAAGAACAAATGGACATGCCCACATGTTCAGTTATGCAAAGACAGGGCATCATTTTAGAGCAGTGTTATTATTAAAGAGTTGTATACATGCACTGGCTTGCTCAAAATAAAGTAAAATGCAAGTAATACATGCTTAACCCCTCACAGACATCCTTAACCATTTTCAAAATAAGGAAAGTATATTCAGACTACTGACTATACAGACTATTAGCGACAGGTCTACAGTTATTCAGCTTCAGCATCTTGGCAGGCAGAGTAATTTTCTGCAACTGATGCCAGGGAACATTCTTTGTTATAAGCAGCTGTTGCTTTTCTTGCTGCTTCCAGCATGATCTTCAGTTATTGTCCTCATTCATCTTTACTGCTGATAATTGAGTTTAATGTTTTTTGACCAAGTGACTGAGCTCAGTTTAGTTTGTGAACCATGCTAAATGCCTGTTCAGCGTCACTGAGTGTGGCAAGCAGCGGCCAGTTTGCATTAGCTTAGGAAATGTTGGGAGGTTTTGTATTGCAGGACTACCAAGCATCATGGACCAGTACTTTAGGAAATTAGATCAGTCTGATCCATATGACCACTCATTCACCTGATACACTGGAAATTTGTCAATCAGTTTTCAGCGCTACACTCTTGAACTACAAAAACTGTGACAAGTGTAAATATCTGCAGTAATAGTGGAAGAAAAATGTAGTTTCATAGCTGGATCTGATAAACTGGTCATGTTCAGCAGCAAAGGATCTCTTGTAGGGAAATCTTTTTTCTTCATTTTGAGTAGGACTGCAAAGTAAAACTGTTTGGTTGTCTTTAAAAGTTTCTTCTGTACTATGCTACCCCAATATCATTCATATTGTCATCCAAATGTGTTTGACATCCAGTCCAATATGGATTTCACTGTCTTGCAGGATGTTGTCTTGCACTTCAGTGGTTGAATCAGTAGTACTTAATTGCCTAGCAATTGGGGTTTGAGTACCCTACTATCATATGCCTGCAGTGCTTTTCTGCATGTCATTATACAAGGTGAGCAATTTGCTTTCCCTGCTTTGCATTTGCACATTGAAGTTATGCAGTGGTTTAATAGCATCCTGCAGGAACAGGTATGCTGCTTAATGTTGCGGCTGTGCAGTCTCTCCACCATAAGATCCACTTCAACAGGCCGTGGTTCGTAATTCATGAAGTAGTATCTCGGGTTGGGGTACAAGACAAGCATTCTTTTGACAATCTTAGCCATCAAGTGGCTGTTTGAGTGGCAAGTGACATACCTGATAATTTTGAGAAGTTCAGTATCCACAAACAGTGTAAACTCTCTAAGCTTCTGCTGACATTGTGCACTGCTGGAAAAGTGACACATTTTGGATATCAATTCCTCTACAGGTACAGCCATTGGTTTTTACACCTTATGAGTTCTCACATAAGTCTGCAATGTGGCATAAGCAGTTTATGTTGAAAATGTTCTTTTAGTCTGGGTAGTTCAGAATTCCATTTGTGAATCATTCATGCAGCATTTTCTAAAGAATAAGCCACCATGCAGCTCACAGGAATGTCAGACTTGCTCATAGTCTCAGTTACACAGTCCTATATGGCTTGGCCAGTTCCACTGACCTAAGCAACCATGTCAAAAAATCTAAAATTTTACCAATGCCATGGTTAAAAAAAAAAAAAAAAAAAAAGTAAAATCACAAACTGTTTGTCATTTCCCAGATCTGTATTCTAGTTGAGGTACAAGCAGTATGGCACTTTCTGACACACTTGTGGAATATCCCTTACAATGCAAGCATCCTCGGGTCATTTTTTATACCATCTCTGGATCCATGCAGTACCTCTTCATATACTTCAGGAAATGCTCCCCAGTCGTAAATGCAGTGTCGGATTTTTTGGGGGCTCCCAGCAAATGTCATGTTTGGGGCCCCCCACGGCACTTCCATCAAAGTCTTACTCTGTCACTGCTACCCCTCAGAAGCAGCCTTTTAGTTCATGTTGCAAACTTTTAGGTGTAAAGTGTACAGACCGACCTGTAGCTACAGTGCTCTTACAGTACAACAGGCCTATGTACCACACTATGTTTGCCTATTAGGTGAAATACTGTCTATATGCTCTAAAGTGCATTTTAAGTTTTTTTTTCTTTTTACATAATCTTTTCATTCACAGAAATTATGATTAAGGAAAGAAATTCACTGTTGCCTTTCAGCTTAAGTTTTCCTTGCATCCTTTCAGCATACCTTTCCTGACCGAGTCATCAATAAGCATTTAGGAAATAACTCTGATAAACCAGGGCCCAAGAAGCCATAGGGTTATAGGTGTTCTGGGATGCATTTTAGAGCATTCTCTCAACCTTTTAATCCAATAGTGTCTTAAACAAAAAAATATGAGTAAGAAAAGAATTTTAGTCTTTTTTTTTTCTTATAAGGAAGACATAAGTTGTGCCCAAGGCTTAATATTGAAAGATGACAGAATAGTAGCCCACAACAAACTAACAAGCCGTTTGTTGTCTGGATACAGAGGTCCAATCTGGGAATACGGCCTTCTTCCCTAACTCCCCCCCCCCCAAAAAAAAAAGACACTGGCTGCCAATGCATCCCTCTGGTGTTGGGGATGAAAGCAGAGGTTCAAACTGCCACAGTCATGTTTCAAGTGAGTGCTAACATGCATATATATAGCATGCCTCCTCACTCCTAAACCCTAACCATAAAAGGCAGCTACCTGTAAACGTGCCTGATGTGAAATTGAAAAAGATTACAGTAATGTATTGTACTTTGTTGCTGCTAGACAGTACACTGCCCCTACACAAGCTGTAGTAACCTTTATACACCTCTGAGGTCTGTGAGAAAAATGAAAGAAACAATGACTACACTGTCCTCAGGCCAAACAAAAGCTGTAATACCTCATTTGCACATCTCTAAGGTTTGACTGTAATGAACATTTAAGTAGCAGCTCCCCCACCAATAACCTACAGCAGCTTTCTGTACACACACATCTGAGCAGGGCTGATTTTAGAATGGGTGCAGTTGAGAGGAGAGGGCATGATCAGCTTTATCCTAACGAGGTCAGCCTTGTTCAGATTAAAGAGCGTAATCAGAGAATTAAAAAAAAATTTTCTCATTTTTTCCCAACCAGCAACAGCTTTTGTGGGGCCCTCTCACAGAGTCAAGGATGATTAAAGGAGCCCCCTGTATCAATATATACAGTCTGGGGAGTGGGGGCCACCAGACTCCTTGAAGAGTACAGTGTCTGAATGATCTGTGATATAATTTATGCATTGCTTTTGAAATATAATTACTTGTTAGCTACATATTTCACTAATACTCAGAAGAATAATGTGTGTGTCCTGGCATTATTGGGTATATACAGAGATAAAAAATCAGTGATATTTTTTTACAAACGCCATAGCAATACTAGTTTTGTACTTATTTCAGCAGTCAACAACACATTGTGCAACTCTGGTACTGCCACACCAGATCAGTGAATGCTGTTTAGCAATCATCAGACAGCAGCAGGGGTTAAGTTACTTTTATTTACCTCTGTGAGGAGTAATGCATACCTGTAACTTGTCTCTGATTTCACAGACCTTCCCTGATTTTTCTCATAATTTTGCTCTGACCTTTGTAAAAAGTTTGATTTGCTAATAAAACATTCAGGAATACAGGCAGCCAATAATTCCAGGCATCAGAGGTTTATACTACTTATTGTCAAAAACATGCATGTTGATGCAAAGGGTGTTAATTTATTAAAACATGTTCCTGATTTTGAGCCTTTATTCTATTATTTTTGGCACTGTGCTGAATTCTTCTGCAAAGAAATTGAGAGCTGTAGTATCTGGTGTTCTACCAGTATTTATAAAACTCCTTGAAAGAAAAAAAAACATCCCTGAAGATAAGCATCATCTGTTCTTAAAAATGCAAGGTTTGCACTCAAATAAGTCACTCTAGCCTGTTGATCTTTTTACTGCTTATCTTGCTTATGTTATATCAGCTTTATCCTAACAGGGTCATGCCACAGTGCTGTTCAGGTTAAAGAGCTTAATCAAGAAATTAATATATTTTCCTCATTTTTCCTAACCATCAGCTACTTTTGTGGGACCCCACACGGTCAAGGATGATTAAGGCCCCCCCTTGAAGCCACAGGCATTGCAGGTGCCTAAAGCTAGCTTTGTTGTTGGTTTTAGTAGAGAGAATGTCCACCAAGCAGGGTTTAACTAACCCAGAGGCACTATGTCAGTGGTAAAATATTTAATGGAATTGTGAAGCCTGTTACTTGATAAAGCACTTTTACTATAATCAGAGATACCTTTGAATTTTAAAGGAGATATAAATAAGAGTTATTACCCTCCTGGTTTGTGAAGTATGCAAGATTGCTGTACTAGCTTTTTTCTTAGTTTGATAGATATGTTGCAAAATATGAAGATAACGTAACTTGCTGTGGTTGGGGGCCCCCAGCGACTGCAGAGTTCACTGGTGCCTAAAGCTGGCTATGCGTAAATGTCAAGTTGTGTTCAGCAAGTAGGCCCATAAAGGCTACTTCAGCATCCAGTACTTTAGAATTGGTATGCTGAGTGACAAACATTTCTGTCGCCTTCCTCCCAGTCGAATGTTTGGTGCTCATCTTGGACTTTTTTGGTGTTTGTTTGCTGTTGCAGATCATGCCACCCTGCATATCCAACATTTAATGTTTGTAGCACATGTTTTGGAAAGTGTATAGCTTGGACCACGCCTGCTTTCCATTGTCCAATCAGAGTTGATGGGTATACTTGAACAGTCTCAGTGACCAGCTCGTGTAGCTCTAGAGGGCATACCTCTCAACCCAAGAGCTGCTTTGGAATGCAGTCCTTCACTTCCTCTCTGAGGCAGCATCTTCAGAGAAAAAGGGGTGTAATTAGAAAGCTTCAAGGTAATTCACAAGTGTACCATGACATTACTTTTACTTACAGTAAAATGAAGCTTGTAAAAATGCAAAGAGTACTCAAAATCTTACCTTTTGAGTTGCTGCAGTATAACAGTGTAAGAAAGCTTATATGGTACTCCCTTCTATTGTGGCTTGTAACATGCGTTTTGTGATTCAGCCATTACTTTGCTTCTGAAAGAAATTATTAATTGTTCAGATAAGATCATAATGCAAGCCAGAAACCTTTTAAATGTGTGTTAACACAGTAAGACTGTTTAGTACACACTACCATAAATAGCTGTAAAATGTGAATGAGAGTTATCAGTAACATAACCAAGAAAAAAAGCTAATTATTGCAAATGATTCATAATGCATCACAGAAAATAATTACTGCAAATGATTCATAACACATCTAACAAAATGCTTATTGCTAATGTTTCATAATGCATCCAAATATAAACTCATTACTGCAAATGATTCTTAATTGATGCAAGAGAAAGCTCATTATTGTAGAGGATTCGTAACATACCCAGGAAGTTGATACAAAGAGCATGTTGCAAAACTGACTGACAGATCATGAATACTATACTACACAGGTGTGTACATTAATCATTATTTAGCCAACCAGAACTTAACCAGGTATATTTTGCATTCATGTTTTTCAGAAAGATATGAAGTGTGAAACTCCCAAGTATCTCACATTTTTTTCCTATAAGCATCTTTATTAAGTTATCATGTATGACATAGGCAGTTTTACATTTATATCAATGAAGAACAAACACCATTGACACCACTTTAGTTGCAAGCATTATACATCATTTATAATCTATCTAGTCATTGTCAGTTAAGCATCATATGGTTCATTCAAATCCTGCCTCTTAAACCTTGTTCCTTCTCTGCATATATTGTTCCCACAATTTCCATTTTCCTATGTAGTTTTCTCCTTCCCTTTTCTAAAGATTCCAATTCCAGTTGTTTTATCTCTGTTACTATAGTCACTGCTTCTAATAAAGTTGGTCTAGACTTTGATTTCCTTTTCTAGTAATTGCTTGTTTGGCAGCCACCATAATTAGACTCAGCAAGGCTTTGCTACGTCTAGGCAATTTTGTATCGTATCATATCATCTCCCCAGTCAATCCAGTCTGCTCACCCAGCATCTCCGTCTACCAGCTCACTACACTCAAGAAAATATGTTCCCAGCCACCTCTTTCCTGCCTGCCACATCTCCAACATTTGCTATCCACTTGAGGAAAAATTATTGGAGTCTACTTGTGGTATAAAAATACCTATGTAAATAAGCAAAGATCATAAATCTTCTAGACTTTGTTGCATATCTGGGAGATGCACATAAATACCTCCATTGTCTCTGTGTGAATTGCCTATCCAGCTCCCTTTCCAATCCTTTCTAAGCTCCTCTGATTCTTATAGTAATCATGCAATATTTTGTATGCTCTAGTAATTATTCCTTTTTTAACAGCAGCTTCTATTCTAGATTCTGTTAAAAACTCTACCAGTGCTGGTCTTTATTTTAAGAGCCTCCTATTTCTTTCTCTTAGCCTATACTCCGATATCAATACTTGATAGGGAAGGCAATCTCTAACCTGCAATCCAAATAAATTCTTGGCCTCTTCCCACTCTATTACCTTTCCCTTTCTAGTTATTTGCTCCCAATACATTGGTTCCTTTGGTAGTTTTCTCCAATAAATTCCAGCCTCCTCTTGCCTATTATCTGTATCCCTAACCACAGTCACCTCTATTGGCAGAATCTATTTTCTCATGCTGGTTTAGTTTTTAGAATATTCTCTGCTATTGTATTAATATAATACTTCTGTATGGTTTTTGTTGTTCTCCTTAAGAGTCTCCATCCAAAGTCCCAGTCTCTCCTTATATCTCGAGTTTCTCCCCTGTATCATTATCATCATTCCTTTCCACTTTGCATTATAGTTTTCTGCTTGTGCAGTGTACAAGAGCCTTAACTGTGTTCTAAAATACCCACTCAAATTGGGTAATCCTAGTCCACCTTGCTCTATTGGAAGAATTGGCTTATCCCACTTGACCCTTGCTGTCTTCCCTTCCCAAGTAAAAATCCTTCAACACTTTTTTAATTGTTAGCCACAGCTTCTCCTCTGGTTGATAAAAATATGCTTGACCTGTGTATAAGACGAAAGGAACTAAAATCATTTTAATTGCTTGTATCTTAGTTTCCATATTTATGTAACAAAGCTTACAGTTTCTCAGTTTTTGTATTATCTTCTGTTTAGTCTTTTCCCACATAACCTTAGCTGCCACAACAGATTAATTTCTAATCCATACTACTAAATACTTCATTTTATCATGTCCCCATAAATATGGATATTGTTGGACCAATTTGTGTGTGGGTACATAATTTACCGCTATTGTCTTGTTTTAGCTCCCTTAACTTTGTATCCCGAGAAGATTTGTAACTGCCCTAAAATATTCCACAGCATTGTAATGCCCTTTCTGGTTTTGTCATGTATAAAATACTATCTGCAAATAGAGACAACTTTTCCTGATTACCATACCAGTTATATTCTTGAATTTCTGAATCCCTTATTTTCTTTGCCAGTGGTTCTAAATATAATACAAACAACAAAGGGAAAGCGGACAACCCTGCCTAGTTCCTCTACTCAAGCATAAGTTATCAGAGAGAACCCCACCCACTTTAATTTTCACCTCTGATTCCCTCCTATATACTCCTAATCAACCTTATAATTGTATTGGGGAAAGTTAATGCTTCCGTTGCCCTGCTCATGAAGTCCCAGTCTACTCTTGTTAAATGCTTTCTCTGCATCAAGACCCAGCAATAACAGTGGTATTTTCTTACATTCTGCTTCCCTCTGGATCATCAGTGTTCTGTTAATATTGTCAAATGTTTGCCTCCTGTCCACAAAACCACACTGATCCATATCTATCAATTTTGGTATCACATTTGCCATACTTTTAGCCATTATAGACATAAACACTTTATAATCATGGTTTAGTATTGAAATGGACCTGTATAAAGCTGGATCCAATGGATCTTTACCCTCTTTAGATATTACAGTTACTGCCGCTTTCTTCCAGGATGCTGGTACTTCTCCTCTTAAAATACTGTCAAACAAAACCTTCCAGATTTCTATAATTTTTTTCCATCCTAGCTTCCAAACTTCCACAGGAATACCATCTTTTCCTGGGGACTTTCCTGTAGATTTGTTATACATAGCCATTTTTATCTCATCTCTTCCTATCCTGTCTACCTCTAACCTTGGCGTATTTAATTATTTTTCCATAAACATTTCCATTTGTACCTTTTCTTTATTTCCATATTTCTCTCCTTTGTACAAACTGTCATAATATTTGTAATACTTCCACAAGTTCTCTTATCTGCCATGTTATAGGTTCCCTAAGCTTGTTGACAGCCCTTTCCACTTTCTGTTGCCCGAGTCGTTGTGCTAAAAGTTTTTGTTCTCCAAAATTATCATCAAAAAGCAGTTGCTTTACAGCAATCTTTCTAAACTCTTACATATTATAAAGATAACCCCTTATGTTCTGTTTAGCATTCTTCAATTGCTCCTTTTCTTGTTCTGAGAGATTCCCCCTATTTTGCAATACTTTAATTTTGCCAGTCCCTCTAAATAATTCTAGTTACTTCTTAACCATATCTTCCTTTCCTTTATTTCCACCATAGTTTTAAACTCCACTTAGAGTCATAGAGTCATAGATTATTACTAGGCTAACTGCCCTTATGGACCATTTTGAGCCTAGCCAATTACCCCCTGTGAGAATCAAACCCTGCACTTTGTATTTTTAAGGTAAGCACCTTAACCATTATGCCACCCTCCCACCTTTAATTTTATCACACTCCCTAGCTATATTTTCAGAAGAAATTTCTATCTTCTGTAGTAGCTTGTGAATTTAATTGTAAAACCCATTCCATAAATTCCTCTCTCTTCAACCGATAGGTGGGAAAGCACCAGTGTCTCATTTTTATTTCATTACCTTGCATTTTTAGTTTAGTTATTATTGGCGCATGATCTGAAATGGTTATTGGGTGCATTTTAAGACCCTCAACTAAATGCTCATGTTCCTGGGAGATATAAATTCTGTCTAGCCTAGCCCAGTTTTTGTATGTTGGAGAATAATGCGTAAATTCACTCCAAACTCCTAGTACTGAATGCACTTTTTCCATGCTAAATATTTTCATAAATTTCTTAGGAAATCTACCCTTCTTTGTTGTATTTTTACTTCTAGGACCCCAGACAAGACACATCTTCACTATTGCAAACCAAATTGCAGTCTCCAGCTATAAGTTGTATTCCTTACTGAAAGCTGATTATTTCTCCCTGAATTTTCTTAAGCTCCATTATAGCAGTTTTAGGTGGAATGTAAATGGATTCCAGTGTAATCCTTTTCCGTTGCCAGTAGCCCCTTAGTGTTATATATTTTTGATTATTATCTTTTTTCCTCTTCTATACCTGTTAGAGCTCCTCTTGCAATTAATATTAGTACCCATTTCCTTCATGCCAGATATTACACTGAATAACCATACTGAAAACCTTTATTAAATTCACATGTTTAGTTCTTTCCAGGTGTGTCTCCTGTAGCATAGCTATTTGCACTCTGCAATTTTTAATATAGTTCACTACTTTTTCTTTTTTAAATGTTTCTTTAAGACAATTCAGATTGAAAAACATTACAGAAAGCGTCATTTTCGTATATAGTTATTATTACCATCTTTTTATGTATAACTGCTTTTTTGTTAAATTTCTAGTTCCAGCTTGTATGTTACATGCACATACTGTTCGGCAGGTTGGTCTTTTATATAGTTGTTTCTTGTCATATCCATTCGAGCCTATGTTTTTTTTGAAATCCCTCTAACAGAACAAACAACCCCCAGAACCTATCAACTTAATAATGATTACACACAAAACTATTGAAGTTTTTACTTCTTAATAAGAACAAAAGTTCTAAGTTGATAGTCACACGCACAAGCTAGAGTTAACCAAAAAGAAAGGTTAGTCATGCTAAGATGCATGGTACAGCCTGTGCTATTAGTACATGCTATTTAATTTTGTCTATCTTTATAGCTCTTCTAGCTGAGAAAACACTTGAATGCTTTCAGTAAATACTTCCTCCAAGCCATTTCACTTTATCAAATTGTCTTCTAGTGACATGCAAACCAGACACAAAACTGCTAAGGATGCCTTTTTTACCAGAAAAAAGCCTTATAGTATACAATATTATTTTTCATTTACATACTTTGTAATGAACGTATTACTGGATAATGCCTAGGGTCTTAGTCCAGTCATTTCCCTATGCAAGCATGAGAAAAAAACGCACTGATTTTTCTTTTGTCATACTCTGTTAACCAGCTCTTTTCTCTCCCCTTCTCCTCCCCCTTTTTTACATTGCAGTGTCTATATTTCTTAAAACTGAACAAAGAAAAAGAGAAGGGAGAAAAAGAAAAAAAGCACCTGTTTATGTTAGTATCCCCATTGCATTTCACAAAAAAAAAAAAACCTGAGAAAACTTTACTTCCTCTAATTTTTTTTCACATCTGTAAAGCTCTCCCAACTGGGAAATCCCCTGATTGTTTTCAGACAGCAGTATGCCCTAGTGAATTTCTCTTTTTCTCTCAGCCAATTCCCTTCCATCAGACTATCTCCAGTTTCTCTTTATCAGATTGTTTCCACGGAAACATGAAGACCAGCTGCAGAATTTCTACTAAATATACATACATTTGCTACAAAAAGCCTCATAAAATTCAATATTCTTTTTCATTTACTCAATCTAAAGTCCTTATCCAGTCATTTCCCCATGCAAGTTTGAGAAAAACCACATTAATTTTAACTTTGTCATGTCTTTTTGACTAGGCTCTTTTTTTTTTTTTACATTGCATTGCCTATATTTCTCAAAATTGTACAATGAGAGAAAAGGGGAGAAAAAGGAAAAAAAAACAGCACCTGTTTACAATCCCCATTACACTTACAAATAGCATGCAAAGAAAAGCATACACCACAAATACAGTACTATTAAGAAAAGAAAATGTTTTCTTTACTTAGTTAGCTTTCTTCCCTCTTTTCCCCCTTCCAAAGCATTTTTCTGAACATTAATGACATGAAGTAGGACATATACTTGAGTGCTCCACAAGACAAACAAATTTTGAAAAAGTCCAATATTTTCAGATTTTCTTGTTCTGTTATATTTCGCAAATATAATTTATTGCATTGTAATCCCACAGTAAGTTACTGGTTTTATTACTGTTGTCCATCACCCAGATTCTGTCTCTGCTCTATTTTCAACTTACTCTCAATTCTTCTAGTCAGCTCTCATGCTCCCTTCATTCTTTCCAACATTTTCCATTGAAATGCTGGAAAAGATTTCACTGATACGGTCTCTCTGTGGTCTTTATTACCAGAAGAACAAGGAACAGAATCTCCTGTTTCACAGCTCACTTTTTGTTGGACAAACTTTTGTATTTCCTCCTTAGCATGCACTTCATCAAAAATGATTTTGTCCCTCCAGGGAAGAATACCTTAAAGACAGCTGGATACGGCAGTCTGAATCTCACACCTGTCTCTCAACATGCCCTGAATAGTGGAATAAATTTACTCCTCTTCTGCCTGGTGTACAGTGATCATTCTCCAGAAACTCTCTGCTGTCTCCAACTTTTAGTATTTTGTCCTTCTGCCACAGTTTTGTTAGAATCAACTCCTTCTGCTGGTAGGATTGCAACTTTACTATTAAAGGCCTAGGTTGCTTTCTTATAGCTAGGTTTGGAGCATACACTTGATGTGCCCTTTCAACTAACAACAACTGCTGTGAAATACCAGTCCAGTTGCTTATTTGTGCTTTCATAAAATTAATACAGTCTGTTCCTTCCAGCTTCCCTGGTATAGCTGAAAATCTCAGGTTTTCCCTACGTGTTCTGTCCTCTATTTCAGTTATTTTTTGAAACATATCTTCCTGAGCAGTTTCATATTCAGCCAGCCTTTTCTTCATTTTGACCTCTGATTTTTGCAGCTTTATCATCTCATATAAATGTCTGTTTAAAACTTCTTCCATTTTTCCAGTCTTTTGTTGTTTGTATTGGTATACTCCATCAATGTTTTGTTTATTTTAACCAGGTCTGTATGCAGTTGTCTTATCTTCCTGTAGGTTACCGGAAGTCATATCTGAAGATTGCATTGCTTTTTGCAGAACAGTTGCAGAACTTTCCTCAGTCACTGTTTCTTCCTCACTTTTTGTAGCTGATTTTTTCCAGGTCTTCTGTATTTCTTTATTCCTGGCATCCAGGCAGTGCACTTACTAATCAGTTACTGATATTTACCCATAAACACAAGTCTACTCCCCTTCTGTGCTGAGTTTTTTTTTTTCGCACTGGGAGCACCATAAACAAGCTGTTAGTCAATATGCAGCCATGTTAGAAGTCCAAGTGTCTCACATTTAGTGAAATTATGGGCACCTGTTATAAAGTACATTCTCATATCTTTACTTGCCATCTTCAGACAACCATTGGGGACAGACAGAAAAGTGTTGGAAGTGGGCAAATGGCTGAAATCGAGGAGGGATACATTTTTCATTGCTGATCTTTAAACTTAGGTTGCTGCATTAATAGGTTTTACAGTAACATGCATTTTCTGAAATCACTTTGTCATCTAATCTGATATTGTACAATCTTTCACCACATTCAGAACAATGCTAAATTTCATTCCACCAGCGCATGCCCTGCTTCTTAAACCAAAATGCTGCAAATTGAGTCTGTCTGACTGCTTAAGCATCATCCTCTTAGAAACAATGCCAACTGCAAAGTGTAGTACCAACCCCTTTCATACAAAGTCAATGTTGCCTTCAAAGTGGAGTATTACAAAAGTTCTTTAAACAATACAGGTAATGTCAACTACCATTCTCTATCCTTCTTAAAAATAGTGACTTAGAAGAAAAAGTAGTGAATTACAGTTAAAATAATGACAGTTAGTTATAGCCTTATAAATTCATAAAACTTTTTGGACATGAAATTAAAATCACGTCACTTCGTGTAGTAGCTTGGAAATCTTTTAATCCAGCAGTAAAATATGTCCACCAAGACAACAGTATAAGAAAACTTGAAATAAATTTGAAATAAAATGGAACACTTGTATTTAAGTTCATTTTACAGTTATTAACAGTCGAACTTCTTCAGTAAAACTGAAAAACTTCTGTAAAATGAATTTGAAAATGGATGAAAGCGCTTAAATACAAGTGTTCCATTTTATTTCAAATTTATTTCAAATTTTCTTATACTGTTGTATTGGTGGACATTTTTTACTGCTGGGTTAAAAGATTTCAACCGCTGGATTTTAACATTTCAAAGCTACTACACAAAGTAAAGTGATTTTTCTTTCATGTCCAAAAAGTTTTATGGATTTATAAGTGGACGACTTTTTGACAGTTTAGCTATGGCCTTGTTTTGCTTCAGAATACCTATGTAACAATTCACATTTTCCCATTTGGTGAACTTCCTGCAAATGTAATGCATTTAAAAATATAATGACTGTATTTATAGTTAAAGACCTTTGCTTCAGAAAATGCACATTAGACTTACTTTGCTAAAAAAAAAAATGCATTAATTCACAATTTTTATTCAGTCAGTCTCTGTCTCTCTCCAAAATTCTAAAAATTAGTGCAAAATATTCATTCGATGTTATTACTGTTAGGTGTGTAGTATCACTTTAAAAAAACCTAACCATCTTTAACATTGTATGACCACAAACAACTTCTGCATAACTGTATAATTATTACAACTGTTGCAGTATAACTTATAATGTTCTGCAGTCCTATCTCGTCTTCATTCTTACATATGGGTTTGGAGCCGATCCTCCGCTCCGACAATGCCTTTTTGCAAGCTCAAAGTCTTCTAGTTGGCTCGTGGCTAGGTAAGTATCCCATGGTGCACCAGTAAAATCCCCAGATCTCGTTTGCCGTATCGACAAGTTCGGATGTGCTTCTTCTTGGCCATGGCTAAGTTTAACACATTTTGCTAATTTTTTGCTATTTTGTGCTATTTTCAGCTTTATATAGAATTATATAGCTTTTACGAGTGGTTTCCTATCGTTAGAGTAGTTTAGTCTATTACAGTATATCTTTCCTCTCTTTAGCTAATTATTGTTGAGAACTGGTTGGCCATTGGCCTTGTTGTTCTCATTGTTATCCTGTGTGCCAGTTAGTTTCTTTCTGGGCGTTTTGCCCTTAGTTGTTATTTACTCTAGTTAGTTCAGATATTGGTAGTGTAATAGTTAGTGTTCAAGGTGCATTTTGAGCTTAATTCAACTTCTGTGTGCAGTATTCTTTAGAGGTTGTATATTTAGTGTTCTTTGTGTGCTGTGTTAGCTTAAGCTAGTTTTTTGTGGAGTAGTCTGCATAGTTTTTTGACGGATTTACTTTAGCTGACAAGGGTTCCTGATTTGTCAACCCTTTTCGCTTCTAAGGCATAGTTATTGTATAGAGACTCTTTCCGGTGTGTGTGTGTGTGTGTGTGTGTGTATGTGTGTGTGTATATATATATATATATATATATATGTATGTATAAAACTAATTTTGCTATTTCTGACCTTCTATCCTATTTCTAGGTTCGTTTTAGTTAGAGGACCTAGGTTTCTTCCTTCTCTTTCTACCCAGGGCTAGGCCCATTTGAGTTAGAGGACCTAGTCCTCCTGGTTGTTTAATTGCCAGTGCAGTAAGTCCTAGGCCTGTTTAAGTTAGAGGACCTAGTTCTCTCTCTGGGTGTTGTACTGAGTCCTTTTGGCTGCATCTTCATTGATATGTCTAAGGTGGTTAAAGATCATAAACCCTCTGGGTTTAAAAAGTGTGTGAAATGCTCGCAGAAGATGTCCATTACCGATGGCCACAGTAACTGTGTGTACTGCCTCAGGGCCATCCATTTACAAGAAACGTGTTTGATGTTATGTGATCCTATCTCGCCTACATTCTGACTGATGGGTTCGGAGCCGATCCCTCGGCTCCGACTTGGCACGCTTATGCCAAAGAGCGAAGTCTCTTATTGGCTGAGCTTACTATATCCCAGGATGCACCACTACCAGTCCCCCAGATCTCGTTTGCCGCTAACAAGTGAAGACGTGGTCTCGAGCTGGCTGAGCTAAGTAGTGATTATTTTCACTAACTTTCTGTCAGGAATTTCTTTATTCTTCAACAAAAAGCTGTTTTAACAGCTATCTTGTGTTTAGAGTGCGTTTGGAGAAATTTACTTGGTAAATTCTTGTGTTGTGAGTGTTGACTAGGAGTACCTCTTGTGTGGAAAGGCCTTTCCCGGTCTTTTTGGTTGTTAGGTAACTTCTGTTCTGTTTAGGGATCTCGGATCCTTTATACTGCTGATAGTTTCTCTTTCTTTTAAAAGAAGGACAAAGCAGAGAAAATTTATTTTCTAATTACAGTGTTTGTACTGTGTTTTGGCTAGTTCACTTAATAATTTACCGGAATGTCTCAGGTTCCTAGGCCTTCAGGCTTTAAAAAGTGCACCAAGTGCAACTTTAAAATGTCTATCACAGATGACCACTCTCTCTGTGTTTATTGTTTGGGTGCAAAACATTTGCAGGAGTCCTGCAGCGTGTGTCACGCTTTTTCCTCGAGGGTCCTCCAAGAGAGGAAAAATAAGCTCATATTAAAAGGCCTTATAAAATCCTCTCCTTCTCCTGCTAAAAAGAAAAGGGCGTCGGCTCCGACCAGTCCGTCTGATCCGACCGCCAAAAGACATAGGCAGGTTTCTCCTTCGGCTCCAAGGACTTCGGAGCCGAGGGCGGAACGGTCTGCCTCGATGCCACCAGTCTCGACTCCTCTGGCTTCGGAGCCGATGGCTGGGGCATCGAGAGGTGGGTCATCTTCGTCGGCTCCACTGGTCTCGGAGCCGATGAAGGTTGTCCGCTCAGACACTTCCTCCTCGGCGCCGAAGTCCTCCTCGGCACCGATGGAAACTAGTTTGGGTATTCCTTCGCGCCGATAGTCATCGAGTCGCCTCGAGCCGGTCCCCTAGCCCCTTGGGGCGTTGGAGAGGCCATCTCGAACCCGTTCAGTATCCTCTAGGTCATCGAGGATGTCAGATTCGGACATAGACAGGGTGCTCCAAAGACTGTTCCAGTCCCCAGTCTTTCAAAATTTGTTTCGCTCCGACCCAGTTGGCTTCGGAGCCGATGGCCCATGCCCATGTCATTGCCATTCCTCCTCCGACCGCTTCGGCTCCGGAGCAGGTGCTATTGGAGCCGGTGGAGGTCTTAGGGTCGGCTCCGACCCTTACTCCAACCCCGGCCTTCGGGTCCGAGTTTGGTACACGGACTTCTTCGGCTGGACCCGGGGTGATGTTTGGGACCTATGCTGTCGGTTCCGAGCCTCCCTCTCGGTGCTTCGGCTGCGGGACTTCCGTCTGCTATCATGGCTCCGGGGACCGGACACTCCCAGGATTCTGGGGGGTCCGGCTTTCAGAGCTATGAGGAGGGCCTTGGCCAAGTCTTCTTCGCCATCTCTTCGCTTTACCGGCACCTTCCTGGGCGTGGAGACTGGGTCTTTGGCAGTTCCCTGTCCTTAGGCAGCGGAGCCCTGGGCCTGAGGTTACCCCCACTGGGGGTCCTCCTCCTCCTGAGGGTTCTTCAGAGTTGTCTTCAGAGGAGCCCCCAAGGAAGAGATCGTGCAAGAGGAAGCACGTGGACTCCCCCGAGTCTATTACATCGGACACTGATCTTGATGATGCGGAGGGGTCCCCAAGTCGCCTCGGATGATGTCTCATTTGCAGACATTTTAGAGATCCTCAAACAACGAGGCGGCTGGATATCCAAACCCCCCTCTGCTGATGAGTCAGTGCTTCTCAAGGCCTTTGGGGCTCAGCCCTCCGCCTCCTGGTGTCTCCGCCTGACGAGCTCCAGGATTTGGTTTGTCGGAGGGTGGGAACATCCAGATACCGTGGAACCAGTCCCTTCTCGCCCTAACAAATTTTTGTCTGCCCCACCCGAGAAGGAGTTCCTGACTAAAGGCGTGGCTGTAGATGCCATGGTGGTGGCATCTGCTACACAACAGGACGTGGCAGAGGCTTCAACGTCCGTCCATCCTCCTAATAAGGAGTCTAGGAGCATGGACCGCACGGAAGCGCACCCTGACTTCAGCGGCCTTTACTTTAAGGTCCCTGAATTATTTGGCACATTTTACCAGGCTTCAGAGGGATCTGGTCAAGGAGCTGTCAGATTCCCTCTCGGGTAACCTACCTGAGCAGCTAGCCCAGTCGGTTAGCTCTCAGTTGGCTATCCTTGCTTCAATTTCTAACTCGTCCATGAGGCTCATTTCATATGCGGCAAGGCGGGTAGAGCGCAGGCACAGGCGTGGCTCCGGAGACAAGCCTGGCTCCGTTTGTGTCATTTTGCGGAGGCCTTCAAGTCTTCCTTCGCCGACGCTCCCTTTGATGGGTCCTCTTTGTTTGGACCTAAGGTTAAAGACACACTTACCCACTGTGAGCAAGAAGGAAAAACTTTATCTGCCGTAGGTGCACGTTATTCCACTCCCTTTCGGCCTTATCCCAAGGCTAAAGGAGGAGGGAAGATGTGGTTCCGCAAATCACGTAAGTTTTTCCCTCAACAGCAGGAAGATTCCCCTTCCAGAGGCAGAGGACGGGGAAATTTTTCTGGGAGACGCCGTCCCAGAGGCGGCAGAGGGCCCCGCAATTCTGGAGACCGCGAGTCCTTTCGTGGCTCTTCAGCCTCCCACACTTCATGAGGGATTGCCCGGCTGTGCTGCTCGAGCCAGTCGGGTGCCGCTTGCCAAGCACCTAAAAGCCTGGGAGACTATCACTGAGGAGAGAAGGGTGCATCGGATTATTGCCGGAGGTTACACCATTCCCTTCACACACACACCCCACCGTCCAAATAAATCCCGGACCCACCACCCAGTCAAAGGGAAATTGCAGCCGCAGAAGCGTTAAAGCTGCTAGAAAAGGAGTCATCCAACCGGTCCCCACAGACCAGATCGGATCCGAAATTACTCAAGGTTCTTTTAGTGCCAAAAAGACAGGGGACCTGAGACCAATATTGGATCTCAGCAGACTAAACCAATCCGTCCACGAAATCCAAATTCGAATGGTCACGTTACAATCCATTCTCCCATTATTGGAGAAGGATGTTTGGATGTGCTCCATAGATCTCCAGGACGCCTATTATCACATACCGATACATCGGGCGTCCAGGAAGTATCTGCGCTTCAGCCTGGGAGACAGTCATTTCCAATTTTGTGCTCTGCCCTTTGGTCTCACCACAGCCCCCAGGGTGTTCACCAAGTGTTTGGCAGTAGTAACTGCTCACCTGAGGAGTCTTGGATTCCAAGTGTTTCCCTATCTGGACGACTGGCTCCTGACTGCCACCACCAGTCATCTACTAATGGACAACCTCAAAGCCACCATTTCCTGGGTGCTACCCTGGGAATTACATTCAATTGGTCAAAGTCTGTCTTGCTGCCCTCTCAGCGCATAAGGTTCATAGGAGCAGAGATAGACTCAAAATTGATGCACGTTTTTCTTCCTACCGAAAGGATCCAAACTTTACAAGGCCAAGTTCAAGCCCTGCTTTCAAGATCCAAGGCCCCAGCCAGGATGGTCCTGCAACTTTTAGGTTCGATGTCTGCCACGGTTCTCCTAGTTCCTCTGGCAAGATTGCACATGAGGATTCTTCAGTGGCTATTATCGACTCAATGGTCCTTTCAGGATCTTCCCCTCAATCACCCCATTATGATTACAGAAACGCAAACGGGACCTGCGCTGGTGGCTCTAGCCATCCAATCTGGATCAGGGAAGTCCTTTGTTATCCCTCCAGTGGTCACCCTGACGACGGATGCCTCCCAGACAGGGTGGGGGGGGCATTGTCTGGGCAGGTTAGTTCAGGGTTCCTGGCTTCCAGACGAAACCTTTCTCCACATCAATGTATTGGAGATGAGGGCTGTACTTCTGTCCCTACAAGCCTCCACAAGTTTCTCCTCAGGGCATTATCGCTATCCACACAGACAACATGTCAGTGGTCTGGTATCTAAACAAACAAGGAGGGACCAGATCTTACCCCCTTTGCAGAGAGGCCATGAGGGTGTGGGAATGGGCTGTAGCTACCAGCCGTTTCTTGGTAGCGACCCACATTCCGGGAAAATCCAATATATTGGCAGACAGATTAAGCAGGACAATTCTCTCTCCTCACGAGTGGTCCCTGAACGAAACAGTAGCAGCTCAGGTTTTCAGAAGATGGGGACGCTGTGCACCTGTTTGCAACACCACAAAACACAAAGTGCAAAGGTTCTTCTCCTTGACTCCACATCAGGGGGAAGCAGCTATGGATGCTCTAGCACAACCTTGGCCAACAGGGCTACTTTATGCCTTTCCTCCGATTCCACTTCTCCCCAAAGTCATTCAGAAAGCTTCTCAATTGGGGTCCACAATGATACTAATTGCTCCACTGGCCTCGTCAGGTATGGTTTCCTACCTGAAGAAACATCCGGTGGACGATCCTTGGTTTTAGATCTAACTCGGATCTGCTAATTCATCAGTCGGGACGACAACACCAGTCCCTTCACACTTTGAAGTTGACAGCTTGGCTCCTCCACTTCCGACTTTAGTCAGAAATCACACCTTAGACCCGAAGTTATTCACATTTTATCTTCGCCCACAAACCCACCACTAAGAAATTGTACCTCAGTAAGTGGAAGAGGTTTGCTATCTGGGCTCAACTCAGGGGCTTAGACCCTATCACTGCCCCGATCCCAGAGGTTTTGAAATTTTTAACATCCTTGTTTAATCAAGGATCTTCTGTCTCTACTATTAAAGTCCAACTAGCAGCTATCTCTAAATTTCACGAATCCATGGATCCTCCGTTGATGAGCAGCAGATTATGCAAAACTTTCATTAAAGGTGCGGGGCTGTTAAGACCCCAGTTTTTCATCCTGCGCCTCCGTGGGATCTTGATTTGGTGCTTCGTGCATTAACATCTTCCCCTTTCGAACCAGCTGCTACATGTGAGTTAAGATATCTGTCTTGGAAAACTGCCTTCTTAGTTGCAATTACCTCTGCAAGAAGAGTTTCAGAGCTTCAAGCCCTATCTATCAAACCACCATACTTGATTTTTCACAAGGATAGAGTATCACTTAGGCCTAATCCATCTTTTGTCCCAAAGGTCTGTTCTAATCTCTGTCTCCAACAATCTCTAGAGCTACCAGTTTTCTTTCTAAAATTTGTCAATCATGCAGAATACACTCTCCATAAATTGGATGTTCACAGGCAATTGCTTCTATCTAGACAGGACTCAGCAAATTCGAATCAGACCAGTTGTTTGTGTCCTTCTCAGACAATAAGTAGGCTAAAAACATCACAAAAGCTACTATCTCCAAATGGATTAGAGATTGTATAACTCAGGCTTATTCCTCTTCAAATAAGCAACTTACAACATCTATCAAAGCTCACTCTACCAGAGCTATGGCTACTTCTATAGCTTTTCATTCCAAGCTCGCTATTTCTGAGATTTGTGCTGCGGCTACTTGGTCCAATCCGCACACTTTCATTTCCCACTATAAATTGGATGTGGCATCTAAAGGGCGAGCATCATTTGGTTCCACGGTACTCAGGAGTGTTTTCCAGTGAGCCACGCAGGCTTCAGGTGCTAGGACGCTGTCCCATCAGTCAGAATGTAGGCGAGATAGGATCACATAACATCTTTTAGTTATGTACTCACCATAACTTCAGATGTTTGGGATCCATCTCGCCATTCTAATACCCACCCTCCTTCCCCCAGCCTTGGAGATCAGAAGAGATTGAACGGTTTTGAGTTCTACTGTTTTATCTTGTTTCTTCTGACGATGTTATATAAGCAGTGCTTGCATGTGTGCATGTATGCGGACAAACTAGATCTGGGGGACTGGTAGTGGTGCATCCTGGGATATAGTAAGCTCAGCCAATAAGAGACTTCGCTCTTTGGCATAAGCGTGCCGAGTCGGAGCCGAGGGATCGGCCTCCGAACCCATCAGTCAGAATGTAGGCGAGATGGATCCCAAACATCTGAAGTTATGGTGAGTACATAACTAAAAGTTTTGTCACTTGTTCAGTGCCAGGGTATTGCAGGAGAGAAAAAATAAACTGATACTAAAAGGTCTTCTTAAGCCCTCCTTTGAGGAAGACCTGGCCAGCTCGTCTTCCTCCTCTAAATCGCATGGTTCCAAGAAAGAAAAGACAAAACCTTCTAAGAGGCATTCCCCGGCGCCTTCTGGTGCATCGGAACCGCCTCCCAAAATTTCCAAACCAGACAAGTCTTCTTACTCATCGGCTCCACTGAGTTCGGAACCGATCGAGGACACAGCTGCAATGGCTACGGTGTCGGCACCAGGCAGTTTGGAGCTGACCACTGATAGCAGACACCGAAGCTGGTCTAGAGATCCTTTGCTGGTCTCCCCTACAGTAAGGTCCCCTATATTACAGAGGTCTAGATCTCCCACTCTGTCTTCCAGGAGCCTGTTGGAAGAAGATTTGGAGAGAATAGTGCTGAGACTCCTGAAGTCATCTGCCTTACCGAAAATGCTTTTGGCTTCGACCCAGTCAGTTCTGGAGCCACTTGAGTCTATTACCCCTTCTGTGATTCCTCCTCTGAGCCGTGCTGGGCTTTTGGAGCTGGACTGCTCGGTACCACTGGTTGTGGATCCCTCGGTTCCAGTTCCCCCTGAGGTTGTCTCAGAGCCGAGTTCTGCTCCGACACCGGTGCCATCAGTGGTGTCTAGGAGCCGAAACTCTCCAGTCAGCCCCTACAGGGACGCCTGGAACCGAACCTCTCTGGTTCTGAGTCTTCCTCTCGGTGAGTCGGCTAGGGTGAGCTCGGACCCTACATCTATCTCAGAGTCGATGGCATCCTCCATCTCTTTGGAGCTGAAGAGGTTGGCCTTCGAGATGATGAGGAGGAGTGTGCTGTCCCGATCATCAGCTCCACTCAGGGGTACCGACACTCTTTCCCCCTCAGACTCCCACTTCTGTCTCCGCACCTACTCCATCTCTGGACAGCAGAGACCCGCAGCCTCAGTAGCCTCTGGCTGGTGGCCCTCACTCTTCCGAGGCCTCCCCGGAATACCCTTCTGAGGACTCCCCATGGAAGAGGACATGCAAGCGGAAGCATGTAGATGTTCTTCATTCCACATTGCTGCAGTCCTAACCATTGGGTAGTCCGCTGTCCAGTCGGCCCGAATACCAAAGTATATGGCTGACGTCGGTCAAGCGATTAGACTGACGCCAGGGCGTCAGGGTACTAATGCGCATGACCGACGTCATATCTTCAGTCTTTTTTGCCGCATGGTCCGATGCAGAAGCAGTTTTGCGAGTGCAGGTTGGCGTTCTGAAATATTTCCGAAGTCGGAGTTTCAGACCGAATCAAAGTTGGCTAAGTACCCGTTAGAACATTTTGGTTTTTCTTGCCTCAGTATTTACCCGGATGTCAGAAAAAGTGAATAACTGTATTTCTTGTGGGAAGCAGATACCTCATAGGGATTACCATACTCTGTGTATACCTTGTTTAGGACCTGAGCACGACGTTGTTGGTTGCCGCTCTTGTGCTAGATTTAACAAACGCACTATTAAGAGAAGGTTAGACTGTGCCAGGTTAGTGTTTGGGAAGCGTTGTAATTACAAAATGCCGCCGGATGCTCCGGCCCGCTTCGTCAAAAAGCAAAGACAAAACAGCAAAGCCTAGGGTTGATGAACCGCAGTCCCGGACGCCGGTTCTTTAGAAGGCTCAGTGGAGCCAGAGGTTTTGCCAGGAGTTTCTTTGGAGTCTCAGGCAGAGACTTTACTGTTACAGGATGTGCCCTCTCAGGAGGTAGGCCAGGCTGAGGGGGCTTCTCAGGTAACTGTTCTTCCCTCTCTTCCCAAGATAGTTAGAGCTTCTCCTACTGTTTCCAAAACTTCTTTGAGAGGTAGGCCAAGTTCAGCTTCAGTGGGGGCTTCTCCTAGCACTTCAGGTTCTGTGCCTAAGAAACATATGCTTAAAATGGCAGAAGATTTAATTACTATGATTAGAGGCTCTATGCCCCCTCCTGATAAAAGGCCTAGGGTGGAACCTGAGTTTGAGAGTTTGGAACAGTATTCAGAGGCTTGAGTCTTCTGGAAGACTTGCAGGAGTTTCCTCCTTATTCTGATTCTGATGTGGATGATTCCACACCTACAGCTTCTCCTCCTGAGGATTTCTCATTTTCAGAGACTCTGCATTCCATGAGGGAACACTTTAAATGGGAAGGCCAAGATTACTCTGATTCCAGGAAAAGGCTTAGGGAATTCTTATTTTACCCCAACATAGGCCCTTAGCTATACCTCCTGTGTTGAATGTGGTGGAAGATGTTTTTGCAGAGGCTTCCCTGAACCCTGACTCTTTGCCTCCTGCCCCTGTTAAACCTGATAGGTACTATAGGGTGCCCGAAGCTCATAAGTATTTGTTTAAGAGTCCTAGGGTGGACCCAGAAACTGTTTCTCAGGGGCCTAAAGGTGTTAAGGCCTCTGTGGTTAAAAATCCTGTTCCCACTGATAAAGAGGCAAGGGCTTTGGATAGGTGGGGAAAGAAAGTGTATACTTCTTCCACTCTAGCCATGAGAGCGTTGAATTGTCAGTTTCACATGCTAAAATATCAAAATTATCTCCTTTCACAATTGAAATCTAAGGTGGATGCTTTGGCGGAAGGTATAGAGTGTAAAGAGTTGCTGGATTTAGTTCATGTGTCTGAACAAGTGGGTAAGCATTCTTTGCAATGTGGTTTTGATGCTGTGCAGGCCTCTTCGAGGGTGGCTGCCACTAGTTCTGTTCTTCGCAGGCATGCCTGGTTGAGGGATCAGAATTTAGCAGAGCATGTTAAGACTAGGATTTTGGATGCTCCTTTACAGTCTGATGTGTTATTTGGTTCGCCTGTGGAAGCAGTTTTAAAGAAAATGGAGGACAAAGCTAAGTCTATGCAAACTGTTAAAGATTTTTGCAGGTGCAGCCACCAAAGTTTAGTAGAAATTGGCCTACTAAGGGATGGACATATCCTGCTTTTGATTCCCAGTCTAGGGGTAGGTCTAGACGTGGTAGGGGCAGAGCTCAAGGTTCTTTTAGGCCTAGAACAGGGGTTCACCTGCTCAGACTTCTGGTGAGGGCAGGGTCAGTCCTTTCGTAAACAGACCCAATGACCTGCCTTTTCAGCTGCCAGTAGATTCTCGTCTGGTAGCTCCTTTGGGAGGAAGACTGTCTCTTTTCAAAGAAAATTGGGATTTAATCACTCAAGACAGATGGGTGTTGGATATCATTCACCACGGTTACAGGTTCTATTTCCACACATTGCCCCTTTTCAAAGGCATGCCAGACGTTCCTCCTCCACAAAGGGAAGAGGCTTACAAGCAAATTTCTCTGTTACTCCAAATAGGGGCCATTCAGCCAGTCCCTATACCAGAAAGGGGCCTAGGATTTTATTCTCGCCTGTTCCTAGTACCAAAGAAGGGGAACACGTGGAGACCAATTTTGGATTTATCTATCCTCAACACTTATCTGGACATTCCCAAGTTCAAGATGTTGACGTTACAACAGCTTTTACCTCTGCTGGGCAAAGATCATTGGATGGTAACTTTAGATCTCAAGGAAGCTTACCTTCATGTGCCTATAAGACTGTGTTGCAGGAAGTATCTGCGTTTTCGAGCTGGAAATTCTCATTATCAGTTCTCATGCGTTGCCCTTTGGCTTATCTACTGCCCAGAGTATTCACAAAGGTTCTGGCTCCAGTGATAGCTTACTTCAGGCTAAAAGGAATTCAAATCTATCCTTACTTGGACGACTGCCTGATTCTGGCTCAAGAAAAGGAAGAACTTCTACAGCATCTGGAATATGTCATAGCAGTGCTAAGATGCCTAGGGTATTCTGTGAACGAAATAAAGTCCAGTCTAGTACCCTCTCAAGACATGTGCTTTCTGGGTGTGAGACTGAATACAGCAGCCCAGATGGCCTTTTTAACCCCGGACAAACAAAAGAATCTTTCCAGTTACTTCCATCAGCTATCTCTTCAGTCCGGGCTGACTGCAAGGACAGTCCTTCAAGCCTTAGGGTTCATGGCATCTTGTATTCTGGTGCTTCCCAATGCCAAACTGCATATGAGGAAGCTACAATGGTATCTCAAAAATGTATGGACACAGCACTGCCAGGATTTGGACACTTGTCATTCAAATACCTTGCATTCAAAAGGAATTTTTGTGGTGGGCTCAGGAATGTCACCTAAACAAGGGACTCTCTGTGACCCGGCCAGAGGCGAGTCAGATTCTAACGACAGATGCCTCAGACATTGCTTGGGGAGCTCATCTAAATGGAAAGTGGATACAAGACAAGTGGCCTGCCAGACTACAGCATCTACATATCAACATGAAGGAGATGTTAGCAGTCCAATTTGCATTAATGGCTTTCAAGGAGTTACTTCTTCCAGGGCAGGTGTTGATTCTAACAGACAACACAACTGTCATGTGGTACATCAACAAACAAGGGAGAACACATTCTTACCCATTGTGCAGGCAAGCAATGATTTTATGGGAGACTGCGCTCAGCTTGCAACTAACTCTTCAGGCAAGGTTTCTGCCGGGAGCACAGAACTCCTTAGCAGATGTGTTAAGCAGACAAATCATGGATCCCCACGAGTGGAAACTGGATCTTCATGTATTTCAAAGGTTGACAGTGTCCTGAGGAACTCCAGACATAGATCTGTTCGCTTCTCCACTAAACCACCAGCTGCCAAAGTTTTGCACAAAGAGGTTACATCACACAGCTTGGAAAGTGGATGCTCTTTCTTTCAGTTGGAAAAATCTTCATGTGTATCGTTTCCACCTCTGCCTCTTCTTCCAAAGGTGCTTCTAAAGGTCAGACAAGACAAGCCAAGGATGATTTTAATAGCTCCAGATTGGCCTCGGCAGCACTGGTACCCATTACTGAGGAGTCTAGTAAAGAAGCCTCCATGGCCTTTACCCTTGATTCCACACCTGTTGTCTCAGAGAGACGCCACCTGCTCAATGTCAAGCTTCGCTCTCTTCATCTAACAGCATGGCATATTCTGTTTTGAGAGACAGCCGGTCTCAACTTCCTCAACAAGTTTTAAATGTGATTATGGAAGCTAGAAGACCTAGTACAAGGAAAGTGTATGCAGAAAAATGGAAGAGATTTTTATTTTGGAGTGCAGCAAGGAATTTGGAGATTTCTGAGCCTAATTTGAGTGTGGCTCTTCAATATCTTACTGAGTTATTGGACAAAGGTTTGTCCTTCTCTTCCATTAAGATTCATGCTGCAGCAATTTCAGCTCACTATGATTGTGACCCACCATTGTTTCGCATCCTTTGTTCAAGCAGTTTCTCAGAGGGCAAAGAATATAAGACCCCCACGTAGAGCTCCTACTCCTGCTTGGGATCTCAATTTTGTGTTGGAAAACTTACTCTACAACCTTTTGAGCCTGCGGGTACTGCTGATTTGAAATATTTGTCATGGAAGACTGCTTTTTTGTTGGCTATTACTTCTGCAAGAACGGTTTCTGAGTTGCAGGCCCTTATGGCAGTAGAGCCTTTCTGATTTTCCATAAGGATAGGGTATCATTACGCACTAATCCTTCCTTTATGCCTAAGGTGGTTTCTAGTGTGGCTTTAAACCAAACTATTCATTTGCCCACTTTCTATGCAGATCCCCAAAATAAAGGGGAAAAGATTTTGCACACTTTAGATGTACATAGGCAGTTGCGTTATTATTTAAGCAGGACTAAGGATTTCAGGCAGTCTCAGCAGTTGTTTGTTTCTTTTGCTTTGAGTTCTCAGGGCAAGCCTGTGTCTACAAACTATTTCTAAGTGGATTGGGTTTTGCATTTCATTTTGTTATTCCCATCATGGCAAGGAGATTCCAGCTGGGATTAGGCCTCATTCCACTAGGGCTACTGCCACTTCAACAGCATTTCTAAGGGGGTGGCAACTAAGGATATTTTGGAGGCAGCTACTTGGAGTTCAGTGCATACTTTCTCTAAGCATTACCACCTTCCTCTCTACTCTAAATCTAGGGCTGGTTTTGCCACAGCTATTTTGCAAGGCATGTTGACAGCTCCTGCTTCCTTATGATTTGCCAGCCTCCCTTACCTCTGCTTTGGGATTCTACCCAATGGTTAGGACTGCAGCAATGTGGAATGAAGAACATAGTACAGTTTTGTACCTACCATAAATGTAGATGTTCGAGGATCCACATTGCTGCAGTCCAATTTACCAGACCGCCTTCCCCTCTGTGTTTAGGGGTGGTGGTGTGAGTTGCTATATATTATTGTACATGTGTATATATATATATTGTATATAAGTTTGGTGCAGGGCTTTTTGGTGTTTTGGATTGGGCCTTGTCTTTTTAGGGTCTTCTGACATCTGGGGCAAGAAAAGACTGAAGATATGACGTCGGTCATGCGCATTAGTACCCTGACGTCCTGACGTCAGTCTAATGCGCCTTGACCGACGTCAGCCATATACTTTGGTATTCGGGCCGACTGGACAGCGGACTACCCAATGGTTAGGACTGCAGCAATGTGGATCCTCGAACATCTACATTTATGGTAGGTACAAAACTGTACTACTCCCTGGATGAGTCTCTTACCTCCAACACCGACCTTGAGGAGTCAGAAGTGTCCCCCACGTCATCCACATTCACTCTGATCGCTGAACACACTTTACAAGGCTTCAGAGAGATCTCCTGAAGGAGCTAGGAGGGACTCTACAAGGTACATCTACAGAAGGAGTCCCTGATGAGGTGTCTACTGCTCAGTTGTCCACCTTGAATTCCATTAACTCCTCCATGAGGCTGATCTCTTACGCAGCCGATGGAGCGAGCAGGGCAGCGGGTTCAGGAGTTTTCCTAAGGAGGCACTCCTGGATGCGCTTGTGTAATTTTGCGGAGCCGTTCAAGTCTACTTTTACCAGTGCCCCCTTTGGTTCTTCATTGTTTGGACCTAAGGTAAAAGACGCACTCACTCAGTGCGAGCAAGAAGGGAAAACATACACTGCCATGGGAGTACGTTCTACCATCTCCTCTAGGCCATATCCCAAGGGTCAGAGGGGTGGTAAAATGTGGTTCAAGATGTCCCAGAGGTTTTCCAGGATGCACATGGTGACTCCTCCTTCAGAGGCAGAGGAGGAGGAGGAGTGAATGGTAGACATCGCCCTAGAGGCAAGGGCGGACCACAAAACCAGGGAGGCAGCGATTTGTTTCTGGGCTGGCCCTATCAGCACTCCTGATGTGGGGCCCGACTGTGCTTCTCTGGAGCCGGTCAGGGCTTGCATTTCTTTGCATCTGGAAGCCTGGCTAAGTGTCACTTGAGACAGATGGGTACAAAGAATTATCACCAGAGGTTACTCCATAGCCTTTTCTCTCCCACCTCATGTTCCCAAGAGGATCCCAGATGTTCCACCCAATCACAGGGATCAAGCAACTGTAGAAGTGAACAAGTTGCTCACAAACGGAGTCATCCAGTCCATCCCACAGACCAAGTAGGATTCGGGACTTACTCCAGATTCTTTTCAGTGCCAAAACGTACAAGAGACAGGAGGCCCATCTTAGACCTCAGCAAACTAAATTAATCTGTAAAGAAGGGCAAGTTCCGGATGGTGACACAGCAGTCTATACTCCCTCTGTTAGGGAAAGACACTTGGATGTGCTCAGTAGACCTCCAAGATGTGTACTACCATATAAAAATGGACACAGCATTGAGGAGCCATCTACGCTTCCGGCTGGGACCCAGTCACTACCAGTTTCATGTTCTGCCTTTTGGTCTCACCACAGCCCCCTGGGTGTTCACCAAGTGTATGGCAGTAGTGACAGCTCACCTTAGACGTCTAGGATTCCAGTTGTTTCCGTATCTAGATGACTGGCTCCTGACAGCCCCTCCAGGCATGTACTTCTTCAAACCAGAGACGCCACTATCCAACTTTGTGCCCAGTTGGGGATTACTATAAATTGGGTAAAATCTGCTTTATCACCCTCTCATAGGTTCATAGGTAGATACTGAGCTGTCTGCCCAAAGGCATATATTAGCCCAGCCACGTTGTGCGGTATTCACCGCCCCTTTGGTTAGTTCCCTAGGCCCTTGATCTAGCAGCTAGTACCCCTGGCCCCTATCTAGTAGAGCTGTTGGTATGATCCCTGGTATGAACTTTGTTACCCATCCACTCGTCAAGGTTCCTCTTGAAGAGTAATAGTGAGGGGCTCTGTCTTATGTAGATTGGGACCTTGTTCCATAGCAAGGGAAGTCTTTGCAAAGGCAGTCTGTCCCTCCAGCATGTTCTATTCATTGTTGTGCTGAGGTTTATATCCCTAGAGCATGTAGCTTGAGTGGATTTGGTTTTGCTAAGATGGAGCATGTTCAGCAGTTCTGGGTTGGACATGGCTCTGTATGTTAGACAGAGATCGCCTCTGAGAAGGGGGTATGCAACAGAGAAAAGGCTTAGTTTTTTCAATCGTGCTGCATAGGGCAACTGTTTGAGGCCAGTAATCCTCGTAGTGAGGTGCCTCTGTGGTCTCTCCAGCTGCTGGAGATGCATAGCTAGGTACATTCCAATTGGTGCATTGTACTCAATAATGGGTCTGATGAAGGAAGAGTAGAGGGGCACCACTACATCCTTAGATCTTGATGCAAACCCTTTCGTGATAAGATGGGTCACATAGAAGGATTTTCTAACCACCTTGGCAACATGGTTATCAAAGGAAAGCTATCTACTTGGGTCCCTAGATCCCTTATTACTACTTCAGATTTCAGGGGGTTACCTGCTATATGGTAGTTCGCGGGTACTAACAAAGGGGATTACTATGCATTTTTTAGCATTTAGCTTGAGACCATGGCTTTGACACCATGCATCAGTCTCGTTAAGGCCCTTCTGGAGGATATCCATGTCGGCCTGAGACTCTATTATAGCACCCAGTTTGCAGTCGTCCGCAAACTTGGTCAGCCACAGCCCATCAGTGCTTGCCTGTACTTCTGAGAAGTATATGCCAAACCGGAGGGACCCCAGGACAGAGCCCTGAGGCACACCGCTCGTTACTGGTCTGGATTTGGACATAAATCCCGCTACTCTTACTTTGTGGGATCTGTCTGAGAGCCAGTTTGCAATCCATCTTGTGACGTAAAGGTTTATGCCCAGGTTGGTGAGTTTATCAGTAATACCCGAATGGGGAATGGTGTCATATGCTTTAGCAAGGTCAAGGTAAGCCGTGTGTTCCTCCTTTCCCTTATCTATAGCCTGAGTAACTGTCTCAAAGAAGTCCACCAGGTCCAGGAGACATGATCTGCCCTTGACAAAGCCGAACTGTGTGGGGTCAAGTGTTTGGAGGTTCCCAATCTCTCCATTTATGAGTTCCATAATGATTTGTTCCATTGCCTTACAGATCAGACTGGTCAGGCTTATTGGTCGGTAGTTCCCAGGGTCGGTTGTAGGCCCACCCTTGTGCAGCGGAACCACCGTTGCTGTGTGCCATTCTATGGGCACATATCCTGTCGAGAGGCTGAGACTGAACAGGGTATTCAGATGCGGGGTTAATTCATTTTGGAGCTCACGTATGACACAGCCCGGGACACCATCTGGTCCCATGGAGGCAGTGTTTTTAGCTTTAGATAGAGCCTTATTAACCAACGTATCAGTAATAATTGGAGTTACATAATCCCCTGGAATAGTAATAGGCTCTGTAGGTGGTGGGGGGGGGGGGGGAATTTGCACTGAACCGGTCAGCCAAGATGTTGGCAATGTCAGTGGGGTCAGTGTATTTTTGTTTCATTTTGTATTAGCTCAGAACAGACCCGAGTGTTGCCATTTAGGTTTTTGACGTAACCATTGAAGGCCTTATGGTTATCCTTGGCAACTTTCTTTTCGAAATTGGCTTTACTTGACTTGATGAGGGCCCTCAATTTCTTACTAAAGCTGATCAGGGAAGATTTTTCTACTTAAGATTTGGCCTTTTTTGTATAAGTCTCCTCCTTTTATTGTATAGTTTGCTTAAGGCCGGGGTCCACCAGACTGGGTTCTTCTTGCTTGAGGAAGGAGTCTTGGTTTTATTTGTTATAGCACGGTCCATGCAATCCTGAAGATGTATATAAAGTGCCTTGGTGTAGGATTCTGCATCCTGGATATCATTATCCTTCTGCAGGGGGATAGTGAAGCTTTCCACTTCTGATGCAAGTAGTTTGAAGTTTGCTTTGGAAAGGTTGGGGAAGGTGGAGGGGTGAGGATGTCTAGGGTTATCAGTTTGTGGTCTGATCTGACCAGAGAGGGACTGATAATGGGTGTGGTACAATGGGCGCCCATATTTGTGATGACTAAACCCAATATGTTGTTCCCTCTAGTGGGAGAACATACCAGTTGTTCGAGGGCATTTGAATTTATAAATTCTATGAACCGCTGGGCATAGGAGTTAGAACTTTGGTAGTTCGCCCAGTCTATACCAGGGTAGTTGAAATCACCCAAAATTATGGTGTTGGGTAGGACCTTTATATTTTCCAATGCATCAAGGAATGCTGAGTGAGCATCTTGGGACATGGTGGGTGATCTATAATGGCTACAACTTGAAATGTGGTTTTGCCTTGCTGATAGTTGCGCATGGATGATCTCTGGGGCATCATGCTGTGCCACTAACCTGGAGATGTGGGTATCCTTAATGAATATGGATACACCTCTCAATTTGTGACTTGTATAGGCGCAGAAATAGACACAGTAGCCATGTTGGCTCGTCTTCCAGTAGAAAGGGCACAGAATCTCGTACAACAAATTCACCATCTTCTTCCTCTCTGAAAAGTCAAGGCAAAGACTTTTCTGAAACATCTAGGGACCATGGCCTTCACCATATTACTGGTGCCTTTAGCCAGACTACACATGCGGATTCTTCAATGGCTTCCATTGTCCCAGTGGTCCTTCCAACAACTGCCGCTATACCACCACATCCTGTTAACAGAGTCTTGCAAGAAGGACCTCCATTGGTGGATCCAACCCAGTCAGTTAACGACAGGCACCGCATTCCTCCCTTGCCAACCCATTGCCACTGTGACTACTGATGCCTCACAGGTAGGGTGGGGGGGGCATTATCTAGGCAGGACTATCCAAGGCACATGGCAAGATCACAAGGCCCACCTGCATGTCAGTGTTCTAGAGATGAGGGCAGTGCTCCTGGTGTTGCAAGCACCACGACCCTCTTCCTCTTGGGACGATTGTAATACAATCAGACAACAAGTCGGTAGTATGGTATCTCAACAAACAAGGCGAAACCAGATCATACCCACTCTGTCGAAAGGCCATTTGGGTTTGGAAATGGGTGATCTCTTCCCAGCGCTTTCTTGTGGTGACACACATCCCGGGGACAACCAACATGATAGCCGACAAACTTAGCTGGCAGTCTTGATGCCTCAAGAGTGGTTCTGAAGCAGGAAATAGCGGAACAGATTTTCCGCAGATGGGGACAGCCTTGCTGCAATCTTTTTGCCAGCCCGATCAACTCCAAATGCAGCAGCTATTTCTCCCTCATCACCCCTCCGGGGGAGTCATCGAGAAATGCACTTGTTCATGATCGACCCCTGGGTCTCCTTTATGCCTTCCCGCCCTTTCCTCTCATATCCAAGGTTATTCAGAAAGCAAAACTGCTGGGAAGCAAATTGATCCTCACCACTCCTTACTGGCCTCATCAGGTTTGGTTCCCCTTCCTTGGGCCTCATCTACTAGATGACCCATGGACTCTGGACCCAGTGCCAGATCTATTGACACACATGTCAGGCTCTCTTCATCCCAGCCTCCACACCCTCAGTTTGACAGCTTGGCTGCTCCAGTTCCATCCCTAGTCAGGCTTCATGATTTCTCACTCTCTGTGACTCATATTCTTACATCTTCTCATAAACCCTCCACTAGAAAGTTATATACCAGTAAATGGAGAAGGTTTTCTATCTGGGCTGAGGAAAGGAATGTTGACCCTTATACTGCATCTGTTCCGGTGGTATTGGAATTCTTGTCTGAACTTTTTCACCAGGGCTCTGCTGCTGCCACAATTAGGGTTCAGTTGGCAGCAATTTCAGATTTCCATTTGGGTCAACAGGAGTCCAATCTGATGTCACCTAGGTTGTGCAAGACCTTCCTTAAAGGGGCCACTTTGTCGAGACCTCATTTGCAGGAACAGGTTGTTTCATGGGATTTGAACTTCGTTCTATCCAAATTAACGTCTCCACCCTTTGAGCCAACTCATTCATCTCCTTTGAAATTTCTGTCTTGGAAGACTTTGTTTCTGATGGCGATCACATCTGCTAGACAAGTTTCAGAGTTACATGCACTGTCTGTAAAACCCCCTTATTTCATTTTTCACAAAGACAGAGTATCTCTTCATACTAATCCATTCTTTGTCCCCAAGGTGTGCTCCCATAACAACATGAACCAAACTATAGAGCTTCCGGTGTTCTTCCCTAATCATTCCAATGCAGCAGAATACAGATTCCATCAGTTGGACATTCACAGACAATTACGGTTTTATTTACACCAGACCAAGGAATTCAGGAAGTCAGACCAATTATTTGTTTCCTTCTCCGACTCCAGATTAGGTCTCCCGGTTTCCAAAGTGACCCTCTCTAATTGGCTCTCCAGTTGTATTTCTTACATTTATTCTTCTGATGGTAAGCCTTTACTTTCAAAATTAAGGCTAATTCCACGAGATCTCCGTCTACTTCTGCAGCCTTTCAAGCCAGGGTTCCAGTTGATAATATCTGTGAAGCAGCAACATGGGCTATACCTCACACATTTATTACTCGTTACAAATTGGATTTGACCTCTAGGGGTAGAGCCTCCTTTGGTTCCACGGTACTCAGGAGTATTTTTCTGTGAGACACCCAAGAATAAGTTGCTAGGGACGCTGTCCCATAAGTAAGAATGAAGGCGGGATAGGACTACAGAACATAAAGAAGTTATGTACTCACCATAATGTTCCATGTTTGTAGTCCATATCTCCCTTCATTCTTACGAACCCACCCTCCTACCCCCTTCCTGGAAGGATCTGGAGACAGAAATTTTTTTTTCTTAATAAGTGGAGACCTTTTATTATTGTTCTTTCTGGATAGATTTTTGTTCTTTCTCTCTGTAGTTAGCAGCAAACAAGATCTGGGATTGTACTGGTGCACCATGGGATACCTACCTAGCCACGAGCCAACTAGAAGACTTTGAGCTTGCAAAAAGGCTGAGTCTGAGCTGAGGATCATCTCCAAACCCATATGTAAGAATGAAGGGCGAGATGGACTACAAACCTGGAACGTTATGGTGAGTACATAACTTCTTTTTTCTGTTTCATCTGTAAGGTGTAAACACTGTTCATAAGAGAAACATGCTGTCAGACAAACAAAAGTCAGCACCAGAAAGAATGAGCATATTACCCATACTATCTGCAGATGCTACTCTTTGTGTATTGCAAACCATGAAATTAAAATATGCCTTCTTTCATTAATAATCTATCGTGTATATAAATGGGTTCTTATAAAAGCATAGCATGACAATTCCTACAAAATAAAAAACATGACAACATCACCATCTGTTGAAATCTTTTCCCCAGATTCATACTAGTAACATAGTATCACATATAGCCATAGTCTCTCATCAGCATAAACAGCATTACCCAAGTCAGAAAAGTTTCAGTGTCATATGTTTGTCATTATTTATCCCAGAAGTTCTATCCCTAAGATGCCATTGCAATAATATGTTAAACTGGACATTTGTTTAATGATTTATATGTGCTCCCATATGTCCAGTGTATTATGTATGCTATGTTTCACAAATTACTGTGATTGTAGTACATGAATAAATTTAAACGCACATCCCCAACACCTGCAGTTTTGGTTAATTTACTCTTAAAACTAATGGATATCTTCACCCTAAGTGCCTCTCCACTGTATCAGGACAGGACATGTGCGTCATACTCAATATGTAAATTATTTAACAGCAAGTATATATATATATATATATATATATATATATATATATATATATATATATAGATTACACAAACCATTAAGTTAAATAGTAATAAAGCACCCTAATTTTGGCTCAAAAAAGAAAAGGTGATGGCACATACTTATTCATTAGTTCTAATAATTAGAATTACAGACTACTTTTATGATGGCACATATTTATTGATTATAATAATTAAAATTACAGACTACTTTTAATTAAAAAAATAAGTTAAAATTAAATAGTCAAAAAAGAAATAACTTTACAGAAGAAATGAATAGCTTAAACATTAAATATTTAGAAATTTTACAACATAAAACCGATACATTTAGAAAAGATTAAAATAACTAATTTCATGAATCCTAGATCCATGCATAAATTGGCTACTAGAACAAAAATGATCATTAAATCTAATCACATCAATGAATTGTACTCCTCTAGTAGTAAAGAGAAGGTTACTGATATAGAAGATATTCTGGATGTTTTCATGTCTCATTTTAATAAGATTAATCAACATAAACCAAAAATGGATACACAAGATCAAATTAAAACATTTATAAAATTATACTGAAAATAGACTGCCAGAAGATCAAATACAAATAATTGACAAGCCTATATCAATGTCTGAACTCAAAATTCAAATTAATAAATTAAAACCCAGTAAGGCACCTGGAAATGATGGTATAATACCCGAATATAATACTTAAACTATACAAAAAAGGATGCTTTGAGTATTTTATTAGAGGTACCTGCTGCGCTAATAGCTATGTGAACATTGTAATGGCCCAGTGGGAGATGGATGAGGTCTTTGGTTTGGAGTTATTCACTCAGAATGTACTATTCTACCTCCATTTCGTTGATTGTGTTTTTGGCACGGGGGTGGCACTGCTGAGTGTTTGAAAGATTTTGTTGAACAGCTACATAGGTCTAGTGAGTTCCTAAGGTTTACTGTTAAGTATTCAGACACGTCTGTAGAGCTATTAGACATGCTTGTAAAAAAGTTACCAGATCTGTCCATTAACACGGGTCTTTACAGGAAGGGCTGCCACAGAAATTCATTATCAACAGGAGGAGTATGCACCTGAGGAGGGTGTTTAACAGTATAATTAAAGGTCAGGGTATGAGGGTCTCTCGACTGGATAACCGTGAGGGGAGTTCTAGACAAGCCCGCAATACACTCCATCACAACCTGAGTGATAGGGGTTATAGAGATGAAGAGATGGCCCCCATTTTTACACCGGTTGATGTGTTGAGACACGGACAAGCTAGACCATATTTCTTGGGCATCCAAGAGATTGGGTGGCATGATGTGAATGAAGCTCCACTAAGTAAGGCGTGTAAAGGTTTAGTGAAGGTTCCCATGTTATATACTAGCAATGTTAATAGACTCAAACCAGTGTTTCAGAAGCACTGGTCCCTTTTGCTTACAGATGAGAAGATCAGCAGAGTGGTGGGTGATGCCCCAAGTTTTGGTTATAGGAATGGTCCCTAAAGAGGATTCTTTGCTATCCAGACAGAGAGACTCTGGGCCAGAGTGGTGATTTTGGCACATTTTCATGTGGTTCGTGTTAAGTACTGCCAGCACATAGTTGCTGATGATATGTTCATCCACCCTGATACAGGCAAAGATTTTAGATTTAGGGTTAGAGCCATGTGTGCCACGAGGCACTTGGTGTGTACCTAGCACAGTGTGGTTGTTGCCAAAGGTTTTATGTTGGCAAGGTGAACCGCACCCTCAGGGAGCGTGTATGGGAACATCTGTATAGTATACGCACTGGGAACACCGCGAGTACATTAGCAAGGTATGTTGTAGGGAATAGTGGTCAGCATGATTTTAAGTTTAGGGCCATAGAAACTATAGGGGTGAGTGTTAGACTTGGAGATATTGATAATAGGACTGAGGAGGCTGAGCTTCAGTGGATCTTGAAGTTGAGGGCAGATAGGGGGTCAGGACTTAACGGGATGGTTTCTGTTGAACCTATTTTGAACAAGAGAGGTCTACCTAAATGATGTGAGATGCCCTGGTATGATATATTGGTTCATATGCCTTTGTTGGTTAGATATTCGTATTTTATTTTTGGTAAATGTTTTTATATTGTTATTGATATACTGCATATATATATCTATCTATATATATATATATATATATATATATATATATATGTGCTAGGGCCCTGTGTTTTTATTATTGTGCATACTATTTTAAGGCTTTGTGCCTGATTGTGATGATGTCATCACACCATATGCATAGAACATGGGGGCTTTTGATGGTGCAGTCAAGTGAGTTATCTGTTTTTATTGGCTGTTTTTATATTTCTGTACTGCATTTAATGAGCATTTTTGTTTATGCTGGGTATATGGTCTGAGGAAGCCACTGTTATGTAGTGAAAGCGCTTACCTACTTGTATTACGGCATTGATTAAAGTACTCATTTTATGATAGCCGTGCGTCTTACTGTTGTTCGCTTTTTAGTGTTTATACTATTTATAGAAAACAAAAACAAACCAGTTAACTCTTTATTATTTTAATACAATGAAAACAAAAAGTCTCATGTAGTGGTAGTTCTACTAAGGCAAAAAAGACCACATACTGTTAAATGTGTTTGCTAAAAATCTCCATCACATATGATAATAAAATGACATACTAGCAAATATTCACACTTGTAAAAAAATGTAAGTATACGTAAAAATGTGTATGTTAAAAAGAACTCCTTATAGCAACATTTACTGTAGAAATAAATACTTTCTGTATAAAAAGTTTTTGTATATTTTTCAAAGTGTGAATATTTGTTAGTATGCTATTTTATTATCAAATGTGATGAAGGTTTTTAGTAAATTCATTTTATTTATTTTTTTAAGAAAGCATTCATTGTAATTAGGGTAACATGGCCACTACTGCTGATTTATTTAATGAGTGATTTACCAGTATTTGAATGGTTCTGAAGAAGTTCAATTTGATAGGGATGAAAGCACTTGACTATTTGTGACAGTTCTGTTTTTAAATTCCATTAAAGTTTACCATCAAAGAATACAGCTGGTCTTTTTTGCCTTGGTAGAACTACCACTATGTGAGCCTTTTTGTGTTTTAAGTATTGTCATTGGCTGCATGGTCACATGCTAGTGACGTTTTTACTATATTAATACAATGATAACTTGCTTTAAAATTGTAATTTTCAGGAACCCTGAATATAAAGCATGAATTTTCTTTGTATTTCCAATTGCCTACACTCAAAATAGTATTAATAACATTTAATTTAACAATGACTACATTTAAAGACAAAAATCTGTTATACTGGTTATCAATTACTAGACAATGGGAAGATACAAAATGTTGACCATATCATTAGTAAGTATGAGTTAAGCAAAGATATGTGGTTAGAATTTCAAAATTGTAGACAATTGGTTGAACATAAGATTAATCTAATGCAACCAGTAGTTAGAAATTATTTCCCCACATTCATTGATTTGCTTATTTTTAATGCACCAGAATATAATTGGAAAAGGACTTCTATCTAAAATATATAAGGTACTTAAGAAATTAACAGTATGTCACAGAGAAAGCTACTGGGATTATTTTAGACTTGTTAATAATGACTCCCCAAGTGAAGATGATAAAAAAACGAAACTCCAGTCTTCAAAACAAAGTTCTTCATCACAAAGGTGGAGGATATTTTCTTGGAAGCTCTTGCATAGAACCTCTTATCACACCACATAAAGTTGCATTGATGTTTAATAATGACATAGGATGCTGGAGATGTAAACTAAATATTAAAGCTGACTAGCAGCATATGTTTTACGATTGTATACACCTTGAAACATATTGGGATCATATGTTTTCTGTCTTGCTGTCTATTTTTAATGGAAAATTTATGCTGACCAAATCTCTTATTTTATTTAATACACTTATTCCAGCTTGTGTCACTAAAATAAAATACCCTCTTTTATGGAATAACTTAACATTCACAAGAAAAGTAATCACCAAGAACTGGGAAAATTGGACTGTTTCTACTGTGAAGGAATTTGTACACTTGGCAACTAAAGTTTGTCATGTTGAACTTATCACGATCAAGACAAGAACATCTAGAATCACCTCCTTCATATAATATATGGTTGAAATTCAAAGAACTGCTGGATAAACAGACTTTAATAAGTAACTTAACTACTTTGATCACTTTTTTATGTTTAAAAAGCTTTGTTTTTTGTTTATTGTTTTTAGATATGTAGATTTGTTAATGTTTTGTTATAATTTTCAATAAAAGCAACAGAGAGGAAAAAAAAAGAAAATACATGTTGATTCATATTTTCTTATTTTATCAGTGTGTGACGTTAGTAATACAAATATTTTAAAAAAGTGTCCCTGAATATTTATGGATTTCCCCTTGATTCTTATAGTAAACAGTTGAGCATTTGAGTGCTGTGGACCACAGCACTTCAACATTGTAGGTTTCACCGAACATAAAAAGTTATGGTAATATGAATACAGCATGAAGTTAAAAGAACCACTGTGTATACCTTCTTCTTAGAAGAAACTGTCACATGTCCACAATAGTATAAAAAAATAAATTTACAGGTACAAACTGCCTATAAAATGAGAGTAAGATGTCTTTTGAAGAGGAGAGTAACTGTCTGGTAACTTGTGCCATTTCATCAACAGTAAATGGGATACAAGGTGCTCCTATGTAGGTTTTTCTAACTTACTGTGTACCCCCCCCCCCCAAAAAAAAAAAAACAAGGCTGAAATGAATAGGTGGCATTTGTCATTGCCCAGACAGTGTCTTAGATTCCAAATAATTAATTTCTACATGGAGAAAACAGTGTGCTGTATGCTAACGTATTCATGGGTTATTTTGAATATATTTACAGTGTGAACAACAAGTTTTTAAAATTCATGAACATGTGGAGGAGTTAACTTGATTGTTGTCTTGCATGAGATCGTCCCAAGGAAGAGCATTTTAGTTTTGTATAGTACTTAAATAACACTGTCTGGTATTGAAATCATGTTACATATAGAATGTTTTACAATAGATTTTTTGGATTTAAATGTGACCAGAATTATAGATGGGACTGTGGTCACCTCTATTTATCTCAATCCTTTCTACCTTAACATCCTGTTGCAGTTCAACAGTTATCATCCTCTTCATATTTGTAAAGAACATCCCAAAATCGCAATTTATGCATATTAAACATATTTACTCCACAGAAAGTTTTTATGAACCATAGGTTCAGATACAGAGACTGTTCTAGTACTCATTTAAAATAAACCAAACAAGAGGGAGACACTATGGATAGATCTTGGTTACTACAGCACAATGGACTTATTTCCATAGGAAACAGAATACCTGTAGCTTAGTGAATACATATGGCACCAGTATACATCCCATACACAATGTAGGACACTGTCATTGGAGCATTTTGAAACAGGACACGTATTTTGACAGTTTACTTCTCAGGTAAATGTTTTTTTCTTACAGAAGGGGTAAAAGTCTGTCAGGATTTCAAGGGAAATGCATTAGATTTGTGCAACATCATAACAGGTTGGCTACCAACCAGTCAAAAGGGTTGTATCTTTGTGGTGATTGTAGCACCTGCCCTTAGGTAATGAAAGTTAAGAATTTCACTTCTAAGAACACCCATCAGTGAGTGTTTTGACCTCAAAACATCTATATCATGCAACACTGGATGGGTGATGTATCATGATTTCTGTGGTATAATTTCATCGTGTTTTGGGTTTCTAATACCATAAATGGAATGCACTCCATTCCTATGTCTGGGTATGATTAAAGTTCATAAACTTTAGTATTGTTTTAGCCTTTGATGTTAGCCAAAAGTGTTCTTCACAGCACCTGCAATGTGCTCAGAACTGACTCCTCCTGTAATTCATGTGGAGTTAAATGTATTGGTAGCATATCTAAATATGACTGTAAATTTTCTTTTTTATGACTAACATGTTGGAACTGTCTGGGTATCCTTCCACATTGCTGTCGTTTTTGTCTACAAATCTTGTCATTTTATGACTTTGTGTCTGTCTGTAGGGAAGACACTAATCGCTGGGCGTAGTAATTTTAATGATCAGTGCTGCATTTGTCTTGTCTTTTCATGGACTACTGTATCTGATTTTCTTGCATCTTGTTTTCTGAACTGTTGGTAATAGGTGATCCTCATGTCCATTCATCATTCTCTATAATGCTTTGTGGCTCATGTTTCCAATGGTTCTCTGCTAGTTCAATATTGCAATGTTTGCACAATCCCCGGTGCAACAGTCTTGCCACATTGTTATGCTGTTCCATATATAGGCCTCTGCCTTAAGTGTATCACTCTCAGCAAAAAGATGAGCAACTCTTTCCATTTGTCTGTTTCTCCCATATGTTCAATGGACTTGATAAACTGTGTTCATAGTCCACTATCCTGGGCTGCCATTATTAACCTTTCATCTTTTTGTTTGAATTCACATCTCCTTAACAGTTCCTGTGTCATCCTGATTGACATGAGGTTGTTCCAGGTGATCTCTTTACTTGCCACAATATTTATGCCTTTTCCACATTTCTTTCCTTCTCATCTCATCCCTCTCCTTTTGTTCTTTCTTTTGTTTTTGGGGACATTCAGTTGCTACCTAACTTTTGCCTGCTTCTGGTTAGATTTCCATTCCACCTTGATACAGAAATGTTTTTGCTAAACTAAGCAGGGAAGCCATCTTAAGACTTGTCCTCATGTTTTAAAACTTTCACTATGTTTGGGTCTGGTGAGGTCAGTAGATATGTATGCAGTCCTACGACTGCAGATCTTTACCTGTAATCAGTTTTAGAAGAGGCCCATACCTCCTTCAGAAACAGGAGTATACAGTCTCTGTATACACTGATTATTATATATCATTTGATAAGTGTGAAGCATTTTTCTTGTTTTCTAGTCCAAGTGGTCCATTACCTTTGGGGTCCAATAAGTCACACCAAAACTGTAAGTTAAAACAGGAAGAGCAAATTGGTTTACAGCTCGACTTTGTTCTAGATGGCAGGGCTGTTTTCAATATTAGTTTTAGCCTCCTAAAATATTCCTTACTGTGTTTTCTTCGCATTTGTTTATGGTTTATTGCTGATCCTTCATCATTTCCCAAATATTTATACATCCTTCCTGCTCAAGTTCTTTTATATTACATTCCTATATCAAATTGATATTTTCTTGGTGGTGCAGCTTTCTTCCTTTATACATTGCTTTTGCTCATTTATCAAGGCCAGATGACATTCTTCTATCATCTGAGAAAGTTTTAACCACTTGAATTTGTGTTTTCAACTCCTCATCTGATGAATTGTACAGTTTTAAGTCGTCCAGAAAAAGTAGATAAGTCTTTAAACTTGGTTGTTTTCTAGGAGCCAGATTGTAACCATGACCTAATCTGTTAAGTAGATAGCTTAATGGGTTAAGGGCAAGACAAAAAAGCAGCAGTGACAGAATCACCCTGGAATATCCCCATTTGAATTTCTTATCCCTTAGATAGTAATTTGTTCTTTGTCATAGCTTAGCTGCTTCAATGCTTCAAAGTTTCAATGCTGTTTCAATGAATGCGAGTTTCAAAGTCACAGAAGTTTTAATGCCAAGTCTGTTTTCATTGTGAGACTGTATTGCTTTGTTTAGCAAATGTCTATCATTGTTTGTGCTGGAAAATTTGAAATGAAAGTTTTAAATTAAATCCAAATATCTGTAATCATTGTAGAAGTAAAGCAGAAAACAGTATGCACACTGAGAGTTTTAAACAGTGTTTATGGCAACTGGAGATAAATAGCCAAACAGAACACTGGAATGGCTGTGTGTAGGGGGGGGGGGTTGACCCAAATGTAACATATGCGTACCACCACCTGTTTGTTTTCAAAAAAAGCACTGCAGGGCATGAACGCAGTGTCCTATGTGGATCGCCTTAAAGCCGTATCTCTTTACTCGGACTCCCAAAGACTACTAAGAGGTGTTCTATGCTTGGTTTACAAGCCATCCTTGGCCCCCACTCAGACTAACCTTTTGCACATCTGCAAAATAAACAGCATCACGACTACTAGATCTAAAGATCTAAATTTTGTTTGTGACATAAGTAGGAGGTGTTAGAGAGATGGATATGTATATCTGCGAAATTCCCATTTTCTAGAATAAACTGTATCCAGCCATGTGAAGCAAAGTCCCTCCCTAACCCTATTTAAGTGCAACTTAGAACATTGGATGGGAAATCGGAAATTCACCCCTGTTCTGGCACCTGTGTTTCTGAAGGACAGAGGCAGCCAGTAACTCATGTCATAACCAGAAATCACCCCTATATAAATGTCTAAAAGATAAAACTTGTTGGTTACATATAGGTTGCACCAGTAGGCTTATAAAGTTCTCAATGGTCATTGGCCTAGTATACACCATTGAACGTATATTTCCCTTTAGAATCTCTCACACAAGACCCAGACAGCAGAGGAGGAGGAGGCCATTCTACACGTTCCCCCGCACAAGACCAAGTTTTGGAAATCCTGGAAATGATTATACAATGAGGTAGATGGCCATCTGACCATGCGTCATCCTTGCAGTGTGTTTTGCGGGAGGCGTTCTGCTTATTGACATTGGCCTCTTGAGTGGTTTCTCCAGCCAGCAAACTGTAGCTGTTGTCATAAAGCTGGCTTTAAAAATGCCTGATGATGTTCTTCATGTTTCACTGTTTCATTCATCACATTTGGGTTATCTGCTTGCAGTAGCCCTCAGTCGGCCTGATTATCAAAGTTTTGGGTCCTGCGTCGGTTGCTGTTTCATCTTCCATGACATCAGGGGTATAAAGCATGCAGCCGACACCATTACATCAGTCTTTCTTGCCGTGCAGTGCTCGAAACAGAAGCAGTTCGCAAGTGCCGATCGGCCGACTCCTGAAATTTTTGTTTTCGAGTTTCAGATCCAAAGTCTTTAAGTTAAGTACCCCATTGGGGATCCTTTTTCTTGCTCTAAACCGATATCAGTAAAAGTTAACAGTTGTATTTCTTGTAGAAAGCAAATACCTCTTAAAGATTTTAATTCGTACTGCATTTCTTGCTTAGGCCCAGACCACGACTTACCTCACTGTCTGTTTTGTGCCTTATTCAAACCTCGTACTATTCGTCGTCGGTGCATTTATGCATCTAAATATTTTGGTACTCTGTTCAATTATCCAGAAATGGCTTCGGTAAGCCACCCGACTACCGACATTCCGAAAAAAACGCAAAGATAAAGACAGAGGCAGACCACATAGGTCCAAAGCTGCCGACGACGCTTCTCCTAAGCTAGTCGCCAGTTAGCCAGTACTCATTGAGGTGCTTTCGCATCTCCTGATATCCACTGCTTCAGATTTGCAGGCCTCTACAGAGACCCATTTGGAGTCTGGTATGCCGCAAGATGCTTCTTCGACTGTGGAACCTGCAGATGTCTCTACCTTGGATGGGTCTGGAGCCGCTGTGCAGGCACCGGCTTCTGAGGGTGTATTCAGGCCTACTGACTTGCATATTAAACCGATGCCATCTTCTTCTTCAAGGCCTAAAACTCGATCCATGCCTAGAAAACAGACGCCCAGAACGCATGGTTAGGCCCCTATGCCTAAAAAACAAATGATAAGAATGGCTGAAGACCTTTATTACTCTAATCAGGAGAAGCCACCCTTCCCCCTCTAAGAGACCTAGGACTGATTTTCCTTCTGATTCTTCTGATCAGGATTCTGAAATTTGTGTTTTCTCTGATGACCAGGATTTGCCCTTATCTGCTTATGAGGATTCTGATGCAGAGGACTCCATTCCCTCTGCTTCCCCTCCAGAGGATTTCTCTTTTGGTGAAACCTTGCATACTGTTAAGGAGCATTTTCACTGAGAAAACCAGGATTACTCTGACTCCAGAAAGAGGCTTAGGGAATTCTTACTCCTGCCTCAACACAGACCTTTAGCTATCCTTCCTGTACTGGACATTGTAGATGATGCCTTCACGGAATCTAGCCCGGCCCCTGACTCTTTACCTCCTGCTCCCAGAAAACCTGATAGGTATTACAGGGTACCTGACTCTCACAAGTTCCTCTTTAAAAATCCTACTGTGGATCCTGAGACCATTTCATAGGGACCCAAGGGCATTAAGGCTACTACTGCCAAAAATCCTACCCCCTCTGATAGAGATTCCAGGGCGCTGAATAGATGGGGTAAGTAGGTATACAATTCTGCAACCTTGGCTATTAAGGCCTTAAACTGCCAGTTTCGTATGTTAAAGTATCAGCAGCATATTATTGGATTGCTTAAACAGAAAATGATGTTGATTCCTGACTGTGCTGAAAAAAAAAAGATTTACAGGATTTTATGCATTCTGCTGAACAAGTTGAAAAACATACTTTGCAATGTGGTTTTGATTCATTAGAGGCATCTTGCAGGGCTGCTGTCACTGGGTCTGTACTTAGAAGGCATGCTTGGTGTAAGGAGCAATCTTTGCCAGATCATGTTAAAGTTAAATTACTGAATGCTCCCTTAAACCAAGACCACATGTTTGGCAACAAAACAGAAGTAGTACTTGAAAAGATGGAGGAAAAAGCTAAATCTATGCGAACTGTTAAAGATTTCCTGCAAGTACAGCCTCCCAGATTTAGTAGGCATTGGCCCTCTAAGAATTGGTTCTTTCCTGCCTCTTCCAGGCCTTCTCAGTCCAAACCCAGAACCAACAGAACACACAGGCTTCAGTCCCAAGGTGCTCACAGGCCTAAGCAGTGGGGGGCTCCCACTTCCAAAGCAGGGAGTAGTAAGACTCCCCCCTATGGTAAACTGTCTCAATGACTTAACTTTAAACCTTCCAAGCCCTGCTCAACTGACTGTTCCTTTAGGGGGAAAGATTGCCCTGCATGCAAAAAATTGGGAACTCATTACCCAGGACAAATGGGTTTTAAATATAGTTTCCCAAGGATACAGATTCCACTTCCACTCCTTATCAGCCACAAACGGTTGGCCAGACCTACCCCCAAAGATACAGATTCCACTTCCACTCCTTATCAGCCACAAACGGTTGGCCAGACCTACCCCCAAATCAGTGGGCAGAGGCTCAAAAGCAAGTTCTCTCTCTTTTAAGCATCAGGGCTATTCAACCTGTCCCAGAAGAGGACTGGGGGCAAGGTTTCTACTCGAGACTTTTCCTGGTACCCAGGAAAGACTATTCCTGGTGTCCTATCCTGGACCTGCCTATCCTAAACACATTTTTGGTAATCCCAAAATTCAAGATGCTAACTCTTCATCAGCTGCTTCCCATGCAAGGCAAAGATGCCTGTTTTGCAGCACTGGATTTAAAGAAAGCCTACCTGCACATCCCAGTAAGGGAATCTTGCAGACGATACCTACGCTTCAGAGGCAGGCTACATGCAGTATCAGTTCTCTGCACTGCCCTTTGGCTTATCTACTGTGCCCAGGGTAGTCACAAAGTGCCTAGCTCCAGTCATTGCATTTTGCAGGCAAAGAAATATTCAAATATACCCATACCTGGACGATTGTCTAATTCAGGCAGAAAGCCAGGACATACTATTAAATCATCTGGCATTTGTAAAGAAATTGCTAACGTCTCTGGGGTACACCATAAATGAAAAGAAATCACATCTTGTACCCTGCCAACAAATTGTATTCCTGGGAGCAAACTTGAATACAACTTCCCAGATGGCTTACCTCACGCCATAGAAACAAGTACATGTGACAGTGTACTTCAAACTAATGGCCACAAAGACCTAGCTATCTGCAAGGAAAATACTGCAAGCTCTGGTGTTCATGGCCTCTTGCATTCTACTAATTCTATATGCAAGACTGCATATGAGGAAACTACAATAGTATCTAAAAAGCCTATGGTGTCAACATTCTCAGGATCTAGAATCAGCGATTCCTGTCGTACCTTGCCTACAGATAGAGTTCCTTTGGTGGGCAGAGGCCTGCCACCAAAACAAGGGACTGCCATTCACTGTACCCCCTGCCACCCAAACCCTAACAGACACATCAGACTATGCATTGGGGGGCTTACTTGGCAGGGCAGTGCATTCAGGGCAAATGGAACCCAAATCAAATGCACCTGCATATCAATCAAAAAGAAATGTTAGCTGTACAGAATGCTCTGAAAGCCTTCAAGGACTACATTCTTCCAGGACAATTATTGGTAAAGATGGACAACACCACTATTATGTGGTACATAAACAAGCAGAGGGGAACCCACTCATACCCTCTCTGCAAACTAGCCATGGCTCCGTGGAACACAGCCTTCAGCTACCAAGTGCACCTACAGGCTCAATTCCTGCCAGGAAAGCTAAATGCACTGGCAGACCTAAGCAGAAATCTCATGGACCCACATGAGTGGAAACTGGAACCAAAGATATTCCACATGTTGAGAAACCAATGGGGGGAGCCCAAAGATAGACCTGTTTGCCTCCCCCCAGAACTACCAATTGGACAAATTCTGCACAAGGACTCCCCACAAACAAGCTTGGAAGGTGGATGCCCTGGCCTTCACCTGGAAAAAAATATCAGTTTATGGCTTTCCCCCTCTGCCTCTCCTCTCCAAGGTACTACTAAAGACCAAACAGGACAAACCAAGGAAAATACTGATTGCACCAGACTGGCCATACCAATGCTGGTACCCCCTCTTGCGCAGTGTGTCACTGCTTGCACCATGGCACCTGCCTCAGACCCCTGCCCTGCTGTCCCAGCAGGAGGGCCAGATTCTGCACCCACAGCTTCAAACTCTGAACCTGGCAGCCTATCTAATTATGTGATCTCTCCATTACCATCCCTCAGTAAGCAAGTGATGGATGTCATTCTGGAGGCAAGGAGGCCTAGTACTAGAAAATTCTATGCTGAAAAATGGAAAAGATTCTGTTCCTGGAGCCAAACTGAGGGGATGGGCACATCAGCGCCCAGTTTACCCCATATTTTTCAATACATGGGCCTTTCCTTTTCCTCCATCAAAATTCATGCCTCAGCCATTTCAGCTCATTACAATACAGAACCACTCATCTTCTCTCATCCACTGCTGAAGCAATTCCTCAGAGGGGCCAAAAACTTAAGATCACCCAAGAGAGCCCCTACTCCAGCCTGGGACCTTAACTTTGTATTGGAAAAGCTCACTCTACCTCCCTTTGAGCCAGCTGCATATGCAGAGTTGAAATAACTTTCGTGGAAAACAGCCTTCCTTCTAGCCATCACTTCAGCAAGAAGGGTGTCTGAATTACAGGCCATCATGGCAGTGGAGCCTTTCATCATCTTTCATGCTCACTCTTAATCAGTCCATTGCAAACCATTTCTAAGTGGATAGGCTGTTGCATTTATTTCTGCTCTAAGCACCATGGAAAATCCCTACCAGGGACATCCTAGAAGCTGCTACGTGGAATTCTGTACATACCTTCACCAAGCATTACCACTTGCCAATTTTTTCTAAATCCAGAGCTGGCTTTGCCACTGCAGTTTTGCAGGGCCTTATAGTTGGTCCTAATGCTATCTAATTACCTCCTCCCATCCTTAGCTTTGGGAATCTACCCAAATGTGATGACTGCAACAGTGAAACACGAAGAACATAGTACAGTTGTGTACACTTACCATAAATGTAGACGTTCAAGTGTATTCACTGTTGCAGTCCTGGTTACCCTCCCTCCAGCCCCCTGACTTCTATTGACTATACCTCTATTCTTGTTTACTATGCTTAAAGTTTTTTGGTGTATTTGCATTTTTGTTGGAGGTGTAACCTTGTATATAATTGCTTCCCATTATGGGGGCACCTGACATCTGGGACAAGAAGAACTGGTGTAATGGCATCGGCTGCATGCTTTATACCCCTGACTACCTGACGTCATGGAAGATGAGACGGCAACCAATGCAGGACCCAAAACTTTGATAATCAGGCTGACTGAGGGCTACTGCAAGCAGATAACCCAAATATGATGACTGCAACAGTGAATACACTCGAACATCTACATTTATGGTAAGTGTACACAACTGTACTTTTTGATGCCTGTGCCTAGCAGATCAGACAGGATCCCTTGTCTTCCAAAGATTGAAGTGGTGGGATCCAGCTGTAGTCATTGACTGTATTGCAGCAATAGCAGTGGCCCTGAAGAAGGCTTCCAAACTGCAAAATTCCATAATCTATCCTCTGAACAAAGGAGTTCAGGAAGCTGGAGCACTTTTGGAAGTAGATTTATACACCCTCAACATTTTCTGTATGGGTGATGAACTATTTGCTGCATATTCTCAGCGTTCACAGACAGATTAAAGATAAAATGGTAAAGTTGCTAGACGATGTGAAGAATGAGCTGTGCTTACAGGAGACAATTGTTTCATTTCTAACCTTACAATGTGCCCAACTTAAAATTGCACTGATTGGGCAGAGAGGGCAGTGGGCACTGCTTTTGCTATCTGCCATCACACCTTAGTGTAACTATCGGATTTTGATGAGACCTTCAGGGCATCCTTCTTCACTGACCCTTTTGATAACTGCAACTAGGTCAGAGCAAAAGTGATGGCAAAAGCTGAATGGCATTGAGGAGGAGGATATTACCCCCACTGCAACTCCACAATGTCTCTTTTCAATGGTGCAGTGGCAGTACACTTCTTCTCTGGTACTGATGAAACCAGCAGCAGTCTGGAAATCAGCTGTTTGGTAGGAAACAATGCAACCACATACATTTTTAGAATGGATACTATGAGAAATGTTCAGGTTACCGTTGAATCAGGGATTCTGCTAGCTTCCTTTATGGAGGGTAGTGCAGACACCCCGAAGGCTTGCTGGACTGTTTCAGTCTGAAGTCAGTTAGGAGTCTACTGCTGCTCCAGTTGCTTCTAGGTGACCATCACACAGAACAGGTGAATCTGACCAGTTGTATACAGAGGTTACAGCATGGCATTCCATTCCACACAAACACTGCCTGAGATTTTATTTGCCCTATTAGAGTGTATCTAGAAGAGCGCTATTAAACCAACTTCATAAAATAGCTATTCAGGAAGTCCCACAAGCCAGCTAAGATTGTGTTACTATTCAGTATTCTTTTTAGTTCCTAAAAAGACCAAGAACTTCCTGCTGATTCTGGATATCAGTGGCATCAACAACGTTGTTCTAAAAGAAATATGAATTGTCACAGTGCACTTGTATCTCTTTGTTTAGCTGAAGGAGATTGGATGTTCTTCTTAGACCTTCAGGATACCTACTGCAACATAAAAACCACAATGAGCCTTCAGGATGCCCAATGCCAGATAAAGATCACAAGGGAGACCAGGAGGTTTGTACACTTCTAGGTAGGATCCAGTCATTTCTAGTTTCAGAAATCCCGTTTGGTCTCACCTAAACCCCGTGGGTGGTTAGCACATTTATTTATGCTGTGACCGCAAACATGAAGCTGCAAGGGTCAAGGTGTTTCCTTTCCTGGATGACTGACTTCTAGATTCCCCCAATTACTCCTTTCAACATGGAGTCTCTTCTGCAGCTGTTCCATTCCATGATTATCATAATGAACACTGTGAAATCCCAGATGGTGTCATTGCAGACTACTGCATTCATTGGATGCTGCTACTCAAACATTCTATTGTGCAAGGCCAATATTTTGTTCCACACGACTCCTATCCAGAAATATGCATTTCAGCTCTTCAACTGCCAGACCATCTCTGCAACTCATTGTTTTCTGAACTTTGGGCTTGATGGCAGCAACAGTTTACCTTGCACATCTTGCCATGTCTCATATGTGGGTCATGCTGTAGACCCTCAAATTTCAAAGGTCACAGTATAAAGGCATTCTTTTTAACCCATGTTATGATTTCCAAGGTGTGCAGGAAGCAGTTACTGTGGAGGCTTTAGACCCTAAGTTTTTTACTTTGAACATCCCCTTTCACTTCCCTTCTCTAGTATAGTGACTGTCACCACGGATACCTGTGCCTGTCTATATCATGAGACGCACAGATGTGTCCCTCACCAGGCTAGACAAGGAGAAAGTCACAGTAAGTTGCTTGCCAGATGCTAGAATCTGCCATGTCATGCACGCACTCAAGTCTCTCAACAACAGGTACTGTTATGACTCTGTCATAGTCCATGTTATTGTAAATGACTTGAGATGTACTTCTCTGAACTGTATGAAGAGAGACATGATTGAGCTCGCTGAGTATGTGTCCCAGGCAGGTATGTCTCTAGCCTTCAGCAGCATCCTACCATCACCCAGAATGATGCCTCAGTAGAAACAGAAAATGATTGTAACAATTGGCTTAGTTTCTGGTGTCATTCCAAGGAGATCCAGTACCTGGCAGCCTGGGAGGGCATTGCCAGACCACGATGCTTTGCCAGAGATGGCCTTCATCTGTCTCCCCTGTGCTTCAGGCTTCTGGCAAATGCTCTTGCTTCCCCATAGTGCCTTTTTTAGGCAAAGTCATGAGGACAAAATTACCAACGTGAAAAATTCTTCTAAATGAAATTTAAAGGTCATGCTGACTCTGATCCTGGGCAACTGTAACTACCCAGCCATAGAGTGGAAGATGTATTCTTGCCCAAACATGACAGCCCAGAGATTCCTTGACTTTGTCAATGCCAGTACATTGGATCAGGTGGTCAACACCCCCACTAGAGGTGAAAATATCCTGGACCTGGTACTAACCAACATGAGTAGTCACTGTAGCACTCCTACAGTGTCGTCCTTGCTAACATCCGACCATAAAGCATTCACTTTCGAAGTAACCATCTCCCCTGACCCCCCACCCCCCATCCTGGCCAGGATCAAACAAAAAAACTTTTCCTAAGCTGACTACAACGTCCTGAAAGCAGGTATAAGCAGCTTCACAGCCACTGTCCCTTAAGTTGGAACTAGCACTAATGTCAAAGCCTACACCAAAAAAATATATGAGCACCTGCGTAGCTCTATGGACTCAACAATATCTGACGGAACCAAATCATCTTCCTCAAGGAAGAGTAAACCTCTCTGGTGGACAGCAACAATACACAGACTCTATAATAAAAGGAAAAAATTGCTGTCCAGGACCAAGGAGGAGCAGTTGCCAAGTTGAAAGCAGTCTCTTCTTTGTCTGGACAAGCAAATAAGGTCACTTGTGAAATCCTCTAAGACTAATTTTGAGTCCAAACTGGTCACATCCACTAAGGACAGTCACAAGGCCTTCTTCGCATATGTCCACGATCTCAAAGGTAATACCCAAATCTGCTCTGAACTGGTGGTCAAGAACACCACATACACAAATGCTGTAGATATAGCCAACCTGCTGGCAAGACAGGTTCAGCGAAAACTTCACCCCCCCCGTCTCCCCATCAGTAAACCAGGACATCCCCAGCACTTGCCCCCCCCTCCCCTCATCATCAGGGAAACAGGTCTTTCATGTCCTCTGAAAGGCAAAAAATACAACCTCCATGGAACCTGACAACATCGCTGGCTGTGTCCTACATGAACACAGGCAAGAGCTCTCAGCACTATTAGGCACCCTATTCAACCAAAGCCTGACTGAGCACCAGCTTAGTCCCAGTCGAATGGAGGACAGCCACTGTCATCCCTCTGCACAAAGGTGGAGTATCCACCAACCCAGGCAATTATAGTCCCATCAGCCTAACAAGCCTGATCTGCAAGGCCGTGGAACGCATTATCATGGACCTTATAAACAAGGATATTGGCAACATGCAAATGCTTGACCCCATACAGTTTGGTTTTGTCAGAGGGAGATCATGCCTGTTAAACTTGGTCGACTTCTTCAAAACAGTCACCAAAGCCATTGACGAGGGGAAGATGGTGCACACCACCTACCTTGACCTAGACAAAGCCTTCGACAGTATTCCCCACTCAGGCATAATAGATAAACCCTCCCAGCTAGGCATCAACCCATATATTACCAGATGGGTAGCTAACTGGCTCACTGATGGAACCCACTCAGTCAAAATAGAGGAAGCCACCTGTAGTAGTGGACCCATAATGAGCGGAGTACCCCAAGGATCAGTGTTGGGACCCCTACTGTTTGGGATATACTTTTCTGAGGTGCAAGCCAAAACCAGTGGTCTGTGGCTAAAAAAGTTTGCAGATGACTACAAGCTGGGTGCTGTCTTAAATTCTCCTAGTGATGTAAACCTGCTCCTAGTGGGCCTTACCCAAAGTAATGACTAGTGCCAGAAGCATGGCCTCAAACCAAATGCCAAGAAATGCATCATTATCCCCTTTTGGGGAAAATAGTGCCCCTACTAATTACCACATCGGTAACAATGCACTAAGCATGCAATCAGTCATGAGGGACTTGGGCACCAGGTTGACGGCAACCTGACTTTTGACCAACATGTTGCCTCCGTTGTATGGAAGGCTTTCTAATATAGCCCACCTCATAAGTAAGGGTATTTCATCAAGGAACAAGGTCATAAACATCCCTGTACTTCTCCCTTATCAGACCCATTATTGAGTACAGTGCACCCTTTGGCATGTACCTTGCCAAGCTCATGTAGCAACTGGAGAGAACACAGAGGTTCTTGACCAAGAAAATCCCGGGTTTTAAACACCTGTCGTATACAGAAAGGCTAAAAGCCCTGTCCCTCTACTCAGTCTTGTACAGACTGCTCAGAGGTGACCTGTTTCTGGCATATAAGGCTGTCTCTGACCCAGCCTTGGAGTTGCTGCATATCCATAAGTCAAATTCCACTCATGCAACCCGTATGCAAGGAGTCAACCTGGTCTGTGACATTAATAGAACTTGGTGGGATAGATATGTGTCCCAAAGACTCCATCTGTGGAATGGACGTTCTCTCCATGTCAAGCAGAGTACCTCACTGGCAGTTAAGAGGAACCTGGTTGACTGGATGAGAAATGGAAAATACACCCCTGGGATCCCACCTGTTTCCCTGTTGGACAGGGGAAACAGGTGCTGGCTTTGTGGGAACATGGGCAAAATTCTTGGCTAGGCTTATAAGGTCCTCCAGGCCAATAGCCTAGTATTGTCCTATGAACTTATAAGATGTGAGTGGGGGACATGGTCTAGGCTACCTGATTATGAACAGAGGCTAGTTTGCACACTAGCATTTTGTAGATGGAGGATGGTTCACCTCTACATACCTTTCAGGACTCTTTTCCTTGTGTTGCAATTACTATTCACACCAACAACATGACTTTGGTATGGTATATCAACATGATAAGAGTATGAGGATGAGTTATGTCAACTAGGTGATTTCTAATAGCTACAGAACTTCCTGGAGAAGCCAGTTCATTTGCAGACAGGGTCAGCCAATTTCTGGTGATGCTACATGAGTGGTCCCAAAGTTTGTCAGTAGTACAGACATTGTTCCCCCACCGGAAAACTTTGCTGTGACCTGTTTGCATCCCTGACCATCTCCAGGATCAGCAACTTCTTTTCTCTACCTTTTCATTTGAGGAAAGGCCCAAGGATACTGTTGTTCAGAAATGGCCTTCAGGACTACTGTATGCATTTCTCCTATTTCCCATTATTACAAAATGTATGCAGAAAGTCAGGATGCACAAGTCCAAGGTCATTCTCTTTTCTCTGTTTTGACCATGACAGATGTGGTCCGTCTGCTTTGGCCTCACCTTTTGGGTAAAGTATTGCAACTAAGGCCACACTGAACACTCCTGACTCACCTATCTGGCAAGCCTTACCTGGACCTTCATTTCCTTTTTCTAACTGCCTGCTTATTCCACTTACAGTAATGATGAGGAATGCTGCATACCTCCCAGGGTCACCAGCATCTTTACATCTTTACTTCTGCCCAGAGACCTAATACCAGTAAGACACAAGAGTAAGTGGACTTGTTTTTCTTTTTGGGCCACTTACTTCAGGGGCTAGATTATTTATTTATTTATTTTGCAGCACATTAGCCAGCAGGTTTAAATTACCTGTTAAAGATTTTCCACACAAGTTCAAAAGCTTGTTATTCATCCATTAAAGTCTGTCTGGCTGCCATCTCTAATTTGTATCAGGGACTTTTCGTTTTTTTTTGGCTTCTTTGAATGTCTGTAAAGCTCTTGTCTGGTGTACCATCTAAATGTACTCTCTCATCAAGAAACCTTTTCTGTTTAGTATGTGAATTTTATAATGGAAAAATTAAGCCCATCTTCTTTTGAGCCAACCTCTAAGGCAGAATTCTGTCTTTGAAAATTCTCTCTTCTGATAGGACAGCTTGAGTTACAAGCACTGTGTTAAATTTCTGTATTTTATTCTCTGTAGATTGCCACTACATATAGACCAATCATTTATAAGTAAGGTAAGCCACAGAACCAAATTTTAACTGGTCTGTGAATTTCCCACATTTTTTTCATGAGTACTCTACAGAGGAAAATACCTTTTGCATCGTATGGATGTGCAGGTGTACATGAGATTTTATTTTGGCAAGACCAAGTCTTATCTGGAAGGATGCACATATGTTTGTATTGTGCTCCTAACGGATTGGGTTCCATGGTATCCAAAGTGACTTCCAGATGGCTTTTGCAATTTGAGCTTTATCTATAGTATAATAAACACTTAACATGTTAGTCCTACTGTTCATTCAGCCAGAGAAGTGCCAACTTTCTCCATAGATGATATCTATGCAGCTGTGATGTGAGCTTCCCTGGCTACTTTTGCAAGGCTCTAGAAGTTGCTTTTTTTGCCTTTCTCTCTGTCCTCCAGTGACCAGCAGCTATACTTTTCCACTCATCCAACTCTCCCAGTATTTGCTTTTTAGCTGCTAAGGGCATTGGTCATGCTGAGGAAAGTGCTTCATATTGCAGACTGACTGACTTTGGTTCCTGACACCCTGTGCTAGTTCCAGGTTCTCATTTGGGTTCTTTGGCTATGGGAGATAAACTTCCACACCTCTGTGGTTATGTGACCATCATAGTTCCCCACCCTCAAGGAGTATGCAGTGGAGCACTCTGAGGCCACACTCTGCCCCTGTGGAATTCATCTTGCCTTTCCTATGTTGGCCCCATTTCCTTCTATCCTGGCTCCATTGTGCTCTCTGGCTATACTCTTCCCTGACACAGAGCCCTGTCCTGCCCCTTCACAGAGAAGCAAGTGAGCACAGTTCCTTCATTCCTCTCCCTCCCTTCGGTGTTTCCTACAGTGCTGGATTTACTAATTGAACCCCTGTTCCTTAGGTTACAGGCAGGGCAGCTTCCCTCTCCACCATGAGTTGATACAGTATATGATCAATGTGATCTGGAGGAATAGGTCTTTCTTTACAACCACAGTCCTGTGCAGTATGCTTTCATACTGCTATCCAAAAGAATGATTTTGGGAGTTGAGGAACATAGACTGGATCACATCAGATGCAGAAGTCATATTCTTACCATAATTATAGGTCTGCAAGATCCATATCCATCTTCAAAATACACCTAGCTTTTTGTGGACAATATCTGGAGCTTTTTATGAGCTTCATTTTTTAGTGGCACACACAAGATCCTTAGAATCAGTAAAGAACATTTTTTAGGACCTTTGCTAAATTATCACTTAAACATAGGCAAATCTATATAAATATATGCCTATATAAACTAAAACAAACCATATTAACACTTTCCCAGTTACATGCATTATACATCACACACATTCATTTTTATAACTATCCTCAATCCAACATTAAGTAAATTGCTCAATTCCTACCATCCTTAAAACCTCACTCTTCCTCCAGAACATTATTCTGCATGTATTGGTAATGTTTTTTTCTATGTAATTTGCTTCCTCCCTTTTCTAAAGATCTCACTTCCAGCTGTTTTACCTCTGCTACAATATTCAATAATTTAAATGTAATTGGTGTAGACTGTGTGTCTATTTTCTAGTAATTGCTTTTCTGGTAGCCACCAGAATTAAACTTAACAAGGCCTTACTGTGTCTAGGCAGTTCAGATCCTTAGTCTCAGCTCATGAAAATCATTTTCTTAGTTACACCCATTTGCTCACTCAGTGTCTCTGACTGAGTACTCTGTAGAGAATTTTTAAAATCTGCCACCTCATTACACTCCCAAAACATAAGTTCACAGTTACCTCTTTCTTCTCCCATCAGTCACACCTCAAACATTTGGAGTCTGCTGGTGTTATAAAAATACATATGCAAACACTTCCAAGCAAAAATCCTAACTCTTCAAGACTCTGTTGCATACTTGGGCACCATACATATGCCCTGCCATTGTTCACTTGTAAATTGCTTATCTAATCTCTCTTCTCAGTCTTTTCTAAACTCTTAATTTTATATTAATTCTTATTGTTTGATATGTTGTATGCCCTACTAATTATCCATTGTTAACAGCAGATTTGGTTTTAAATTCAACTACAATTCAACAACAAACCCTACTAGAGTAGGCCTTTCACTTAGAATTCATCTATCTCTTCCTTTGCCTGTACACTGATGCAATCCCTGGTAAGCAGTGCAGTCTATAGCCTGCAGTCCAAATGGCTTCTTCCTATTCTGTTGTTTTTCCCTCTTCAGTTATTTTCTCCCACTACCTTGGTTCCTCTGCCACTTTTCTGCAGTAAATTCCAGGCCCCTTTTCCTATTCTCTGTACCACTGTTTGCAGTCATCCCTAATGACAAAGTCTATTTTCTCCATTCTCTCTTTGGCTTGGTTCTTAGAATACTTTCAGCTACTTTATTAATATAATATTCAGTATGGCTGCTGTTATTCTCCTTAAAGATCTGTATCCAAAATACCACACTCTCCTTATTTCTTGAATTTCCCCCATTTCATCACCATCCCTTTCCACATTGAATTGTAGCTTTCTGTTTGAATTATGTATGTGAGCCTTAATTGTGTAGCTCTAAAATCCATTCAAATCAGGTTATCCTAAACCACCTTGTCCTGTTGGAAGTATCAACTTACCAATTAACCCTTGTACTCTTCCCTTCCCAGGTAAATTCCTTTGAGTCTTTGTTATTGTTCACAACTTCTCATCTGGTTGATAAAAAAAAACTATGCCTGACCTGTACATAAAACTTAAAGTGGCTAAATATTTTCCCTGCTTGTATCTTAATATCCATATCCATAAATAAAGAGCTCCTTAGCTCCCATAACAGAAGCCTTTTTAATACGTACTCCTAAATATTTAATTTTATCACACTCCCATAAATATGTGTATTGCTGAACTAATTTATATGTGACTATATAATTTACAGTTATCTTTGTTTTATCTTAATTAATTTTATATCCTGGAAAGACTTGAAATTGTCTCAGAATGTTCCACAACACACTGACGTGTCCTTTACCGGATTCATCAGGTACAAAAAAAAAATTGCCTGTAAATAAAGCCAATTTTCTTGATTATCATACCAATTCTATTCTTGAATTTCTGAGTTCCTTGTTTTATTTGCTAGTGGCTCTGTATATAAAGCAAATAAAGGAGAAGAGGGCACCCCTGCCTGGTTCCTCTATTTAGACGTAATGTATCAGAGAGGAACCTTCCCACTTTAATGTTTGCCTCCAGTCCTTCACATATATCCCTAATTAGCCTTATTATTGTATCAGTGAATGCAAATGCTTCATTGCCCTACTCATAACATCCTAGCTTACTCTGTTGAATGCTTTCTGTGCATCCATACGCATCAACAACAGTGGTATTTTCTTACATTCTACTTCCCTCTGTATTATTGTTTAATGTTAAAGCAACTGGATGTGGAAATACCGGCAATGAACTGTACGAAAACCAGAATAAATGCAGAAACATGAACAGTAATATTTCATACAGAAATGCAGCAAAATCACCAATGTAAAAAAAACTTTAAAATTTAATAAAAGGTGTAAGCGCTTTCGCAATAAAATATTGCTTCCTCAGACAACTTACTACTGATACAAACTCAACTTAAATACAAGAACACAACTCTTCCAATTAGCATGAACTCATTGAAATTTAAAAGCACAGAACATATAAAACAGTATACATAAAAATATATAAATAGACACCACTTTACTGTACAAAAATGCACATAACTATAAACATATGCCCTTTCTAACAGTGTAAATAAACTTCATCTGCGAAGCTTCCTCAATTTGAGGACTGGCTTAAAAGATATGTAGTCATTGACCCCTTGTCCCATGTGCCCTGCTAGCTTAAAGATCCACCGTAATTCCACCCTTTCAGTTTCATTAACCAAATCCCCATTCTGATATTCTCCTTAATTACTTCCAATACCTGGAAAACAAAACTGTGGTCATTACCTTCCTGTTTAATATGCTTAGCTATGGCACTATATTCCAACCCCTTGCAGGCACAGTAATAATGGTCCCTGATTCTTTCTCTGAGTCGCCTGTTGTTTTTTTGTATGTAAAATACAAAGCATTTTACACAGTGAGCCAAATAAATCGAATTTTTGGTATTACAATCTGCCATAGCCTTAATATAAAATATGTTACCAATATCCGGATGTTTAAAAATCAGATTTTCATCAATATACTGGCAAAAAGAACATGCATTACATCTCCTCATGTCCATTGTGCATAAATTATTACTCACTCGATATGTTCTGGGATAACAGTGTTTTCTTTTAAGAGATTTCTTATTTTTGTGGCAAGAATTGGGTTTACATCCAACAATGCCTGCTGTCTTCTCATCTGTTTGCAGGGTATGCCAATTTCTTTTAATCACTTCTTTTATAGGTTCATAGGTTCATAGATAGGTACTAGGCTATCTGCCAGAGGGCATTTATAAGCCTAGCCAGAGTGTGTTGGCTTTCGCCGCCCCATTGATTAATTAACTGAGCCTCTGTCAAGCAGAGCCAATGAAGTGATCCCAGGGGTGTACTTTCTGTTACCCATCCACTCGTCAAGGCTTCTCTTGAAGAGTGTTAGTGAGGGGCTCTGCCTAGTGTAGTTAGGAATTTTGTTCCAAAGCATGGGGAGTCTCTGTGACAGGAATCTATCCCTCCAGCATGTTCTATTTATTGTTGTGGCGAGGTTTAGCTCACTAGAGCGCGTGGCTCGCAGTGACTTGGATTTCTTTAGGTGGAGCATGTCCATCAATTCTGAGTTGGACATGGCTTTGTAAGTCGGGCAGAGATCACCTCTGAGTAAGCGATATGCCACTGAGTACAGCCGGAGTTTTTTCAGTCGGGCTGCATAGGACATATGTTTGAGGCCAGTAATCCTCTTGGTGAGCTGCTTTTGTGGTCTTTCAAGCTGTTGGAAATGTCTTGTGAGGTACATCCCAAATGGGGCATTGTACTCTATGATGGGTCTGATGAGTGATGAGTAGAGGGGCACTATAACCTCTTTATTTCTAGATGCGAACCCCTTAGTAATTAGGTGGGCCGTATAGAAGGATTTCCTTACTACTTCGGCAATATGATTGTCAAAGGAGAGATTACTATCTACCTGGGTCCCCAGATCTCTTATTACCTCTTCTATATTAAGGGGGCTGCCGCCTATGTGGTAATTCGTGGGCGTTTTGTTTTTCCCAAACGGGATGACTATGCATTTTTGGCATTTAGCTTGAGGCTATGACTTTGATACCAGGTGTCTGTCTCAGTAAGGCCTTTTTGGAGGATGTCCGTGTCAGCTGGAGAGTCAATTATGGCTCCCAGTTTGCAGTCATCGGCGAACTTGGTTAGCCATAATCCTCCTGTGTTTGCCTGTACTTCTGAGAAATATATGCCGAACAGTAGGGGTCCCAGAACCGAGCCTTGCGGGACACCACTTGTGACTGGTTTAGAGTCAGACCTGGAGCCCGCTATTCTTACCGTGTGAGTTCTGTCTGTAAGCCGGTTGGCAACCCATCTTGTGACGTAGGGGTTTATGTTCAGGCTTGTGAGTTTTTCTATAATACCCGAGTGAGGAATGGTGTTGAACGCCTTGGCAAGATCAAGGTAGGCTGTGTGTACCACCTTCGTCTATGGCCTTGGTAACTGTCTCGAAGAAGTCAACCAGGTTTAGTAGGCATGATCTGCCCTTAACAAAGCCGAACTGGGTCAGGTCAATTGTTTGGAGGTTCCCAATGTCTTTGTTAATGAGTTCCATGATGATGCGCTCCATAGCCTTGCAGACCAGTCTAGTCAGGCTTATGGGGCGATAGTTACCAGGGTCAGCTGTGGCCCCTCCTTTGTGGAGCGGAATAACCATTGCTGTGCGCCATTCTATGGGCACGTAGCCTGTGGAGAGGCTGAGGTTGAACAGTGTGTTTTGGTGGGGGGTTGGTTCATTCTGTAGTTCGTGCAAGACGCAGCCTGGGACACCATCTGGCCCCATTGATGCTATGTTTTTGGCTTTTGAAAGGGCTGTTTTCACCTGTGCTTCTGTGATTTCCGGGACCCTACATTTTCCGGTATTTTTGTGGGCCCTTTTATAGGTGAGAGGGAGTTGAAGTTTGCACTGAATCTATCTGCCAGTATGTTGGCAGTATCAGTAGGTTCAGTATATTTTGTGCTATTTTGCACTATCTCGGAGCATATCTGCGAGTTGCCACTTAGATTCTTGACATAGCTAAAGAAGGCTTTGTGGTTATCTTTCGAAGCCTTGGCTATTTTTCTTTCGAAGTTAGCCTTGGATGATTTTATGAGGGACCTTAGTTTCTTACTGATACTGATCAGGGATGTCTTTCCTTCTTGGCATTTGCTTTTTTTCCTGAACTAGTTTCCTCCTTTTATTGTATAACCTGTTTATGGCAGGGGTCCACCAGACTGGTTTCCTTCTCTTAGCGGAGTGAGTCTTGGCTTTGCTAGGGATGGCACGATCCATGCAACCTTGTAGGTGCTCATAGAGTGCAGTTGTAAAGGATTCTGCATCTTGGGCAGTGTTATCCTTTAGCGTGGGGGCTGTGAAACTTACCACCTCTGCCTTAAGTAAGGTGAAGTTTGCTTTAGAAAAAATTTTTCACTGTGGTTTCCTTGGTTGGTGGTGGTGGTGGGGTGTGGACATCCAGGGTGATTAGTTTATGGTCTGATCTAACCAGTGATGGGTTGACCTCCGGTAGGGAGCACCTGTCGCCCATGTTGGTGATGACCAGGTCCAATATGTTGTGGCCTCTGGTAGGGGAGTTTACCAGCTGATCCAGGGCATTTGAGTTGATAAATTCCAGGAAGCGCTGAGCCTGGGAGTTTGTACTCAAGTAGTTTTCCCAGTTAATGGTAGGGTAATTGAAATCTCCCAAGATCAGGGTGTTTGGTAGGACCTTCATGTTTTCCAGTGTCTCCAGAAAGGTGGAGTGATGGTCCTGGGTCATGGAGGGTGATCTGTAGCAGGCCACGATTTGTATTGCAGATTTGCCCGATGTTAGCTGCACATGGATGATCTCACTGGTATCATGCTTCGCCACTAACCTGGAGGTGTGGGTATCCTTGATGAATATGGATACACCCCCTCCATTTGTGTTTCGGTCTGTGTTCTGTGGCCGAAATGTGTGGTATGAGTTGTAGCCCAGTAGTGCTGGAGTGCTCTCTGGAGCCTTGAACCAGGTTTCAGTTACTGCACAGATGTCGACGTTCTCCATACTTAGGAGTGCTTCGAGCGCATGCATTTTGAGATTTAAACTCCTGGCGTTGAGTTAGCATAACCCTCAATTTTTTACTTGTGTTGTTTACGGAGGTGGGTTTTAATTTTGAGCCTTGCCTAAAAAAGGCACTATGGGGTCAGCAAGAGCCTTGGCCAGTATTTGAAAGCCAAGGGGCGACGGGTGCAAGCCGTCTCTTGTGAAGCAACACGGCTCGTCGAGCATGTCATCCCAGGCTGACAGACACTGGATCCCCTTTGAAACCAGAAGCTTAGCCAATTGTTAAAATTAATCATTTTTTCTTTATACTTGGTATTATTCTTGGTGAGGGCAGGATGCTACTCAGGGTCAGGGTCATACCCGCCTGGGCTACATGATCAGAGAGCTTTTCCATGTCTCTTTTCATGTAGTCCAGGGAGGTATGGCTCAGGTCATTTACACCAACCTGAACAATGACAGAGTCATATTTGTACTTGTTCTGGAGTGACCTGAGTGCTTGTGTTATGTGGCGGATTCTGGCTCCCGACAGTCAGCTAAGTGTAACCTTCTCCTTGTCCAGCCTAGTGAGTGGGGCGTCAGTGTCCCTGACTATTGAGTCACCTATTACTAGTGTGTTAGGTATGTTATTTCGCCTTAAGGGCTGTGATTGTGCGGCACATTGATTTTGTGTTTTATGTGTTGTCTGGTTTGTGACGGGAGGTACAGGTTTTGTGCGTGTCTGCTTTGGAGCTCTATGATGCTTTTGCAGGTTTTTATTTAGAGCCTCCAAGTATGATTTAGTGTATTTATGTGTATTTTTTGCCAGTGCTGGTTTAGTAGGTCTATGTGAGGCTGGAGGTGTGGTGCAAGTGTTAACCTTCTCCTCATGACTGTCTGTTCCCGTCTTGGTTGGAGATACCTTAGCCTCCAGTTTGGTTGTATAATTGCATCTCTCACATATGTTAGTGTTTTGTGGTAGGAGGAGAGGGCTGTCTGTGTACATGAGGCAGTTGTAACATTGCCTCAGGATACCCAGATTCACCAGCTGGACTGGAGAGTACACCTGAAGTTGCCCTTTGGTTATGCCTGAATAGTAGGGTGAGCTGCTTAGTCGCTTGGTTGGTGAGGGGTGGATAAAGAGCCTTGCCCTGCTGGGCAGTCAAATGTCGGGGTATATTAGTGCTTGCTATTAGGTCTGAGCAAGTGCTGGACTGTAGGATGCTTTTTGACTGCTTAGGTTGAGAGTTAGACTAGTTTCAATTGAAAAATTGAAGAGGAGATGTAGTGGAGCCGGGAATAATTTTAACCCTAGCTAACCGGTGCTGCCCGGTGCACAAAACCATGCAACATGTTTTTTAAACTGCTAACTTCTGGGCTGGAACCACTCCTCCAGGGACAGATTGGCTGCTCAAAGTTCCCCTCTCTCACAGGTGAACAGAGAAACTTCCCTCTAGCCATGTAAGGTATGGGCAAGTCAAAAACTTGTAACACAGCCCTGAATTCAGCACTAGCCTGAAAACTGGACTATACTAGCTTAGTAAGGCGGGAAACAAGAAATGTATTTATTTATTTTTTAAAAGATAAGGCAAAAAACACTAAAAAGTACACTTAAAACAGCTTTAAACGACTACAAGTGATCAGAAAAGGCTATCGCACTTTAGTGTGTAGCCTACAACAGTTAAACAATTTATCGAAACAAAAAACAACTTTTTAAAAGTGCAGGCAGTCAAATAAGTACAATATGTGAAAAAAACAAGCTTTTAAATCACAATAAGTGCTGGAAAATCAGCGTTTAGGTGGAAAACAGTTAAGTACAGCAAGAAAATACAGAAAACTGATACTCAATCATTCCAAAGTCTCTCTTTTAAGCTAGAAGGCTTATATCAGTTTAAGGCTTTCTAGTGCTTTCCAGTAGGTTAGTTACAGGAAAGATGGGAAACAAGCGCAGATGGGTCTTTTAAACCAGAAAGCTGAAAGAGATGGACAACTTCCCGAATGGTCAATAAACTACAATTCCTGGGCCATGAACCACTCCTCTTGTGGTAGAATGGCTACCTAGTACTTACCACTCCCACTGATAAGCTAGAAGGCTGCACTCCTACACAAGGCTTGGGGGCTCAGAAGCTTACAAACAGTCCTGGATACAGCAAATCTGTACCTGGACTAGACTAGTTACGAGAAAGGTGAGGATCAAGCACAAACACGGGCTTTCAAACCAGAAAGTTGAGAGAGATGGAAAAGAAACCGCCAATAAACTACAATTTCTGGGCCAGAACCACTCCTCTTGTGGTAGATAGGCTACCTAGTGCTTACCACTCCCACTGATAAGCTAGAAGGCTTCCCTCCAACACACAAAGGCTTGCGGGGCTCAGAAGCTTACCAACAGTCCTGGATACAGCAACTCTGTGTCTGGACTAGGCTAGTAACAGGAAAGGTGGGAAACAAGCGCAAGTGCAGCTTTTAATCCAGAAAGTTGAAAGAGATGGGAAAAACTGCCCAAACGGCCAGTAGCTACAATTTCTGGGGCAGGAACCACTCCTCCTGTGGTAGATAGGCTACCTAATGCTTACCACTCCCACTGATAAGCTAGAAGGCTTCCCTCCAACACAGAAAGGCTTGGGGGGCTCAGAAGCTTACAAAGAGTCCTGGATACAGCAAATCTGTACCTGGACTAGACTAGTTACAGAAAAGGTGGGGAACAAGTACAAACACAGGCTTTTAAGCCAGCAAGTTGAAAGAGATGGAAAACTGCCTAAACAGCCAATAAACTACAATTTATGGGCCAAAACCCACTCTTCCTGTGGTAGATAGGCTACCTGATGCTTACCACTCCCACTGATAAGCTAGAAGGCTTCCCTCCAACACAGAAAGGCTGGGGGGGGCGCTCAGAAGCTTACAAAGAGTCCTGGATACAGCAAATCTGTACCTGGACTAGACTAGTAACAGGAAAGGCAGGAAACAAGCACAAACACAGGCTTTTGAATCAGAAGGTTGAAAGAGATGGAAGAGCTTCCCAAACGGCAAATAAACTATAATTTCTGGGCCAGAACCCTCTCCTTCTGTGGTAGATAGGCTACCTAGTGCTTTACCACTCCTACTGATAAGCTAGAAGGCTTCCCTCCAACACAGAAAGGTTTGGGGGGCTCAGGAGCTTACAAACAGACCTGGATACAGTAAGTCTGCATCTGGACTAGATAAGTTACAGGAAAGGCAGGAAATAAACTAGGAATTTTTTTTTTTTTTTTTTTTTTTTTACAGAAAAGCAGCTAAAACAGCAGTAAATAAAGTTCAAATGCATTGCAGGCTAGCACACGTATATCGATATTATGGCAATACAGTTTAATTAAATGCAATTAAATTAACAAATTACTAGAAAACCAGTGCAGAAGGCATTAAATTAAAGGGCTACTAACAAGCAGTAATAAGTGCAGAGTAAGAACAACTGAACAGATAACCGCAGAACAGCAACTAAGACAGTTACAGTAAGAGCAGCTAAATAGCTAAATATATATATATATATATATATATATATATAATTTTTTTTTTTGAGGGAGGGAACACAACAGGATTAAGAGGCTACAGGGATCGTCCTTCTCAGATGCTCTCTTTGTACACAGTAGGAGTGCCTGAAATCAAAATATGATCTCACTGCACTCAGTTGACTGAGCAAATGAGATAGGCCCAGAAGGAGTATCCAAATACAAACATACAAGAGGGGCGGGCAGTTTCAAAGCCACCAAGATTAACACCAAGACAAGAACAGGGAGGGTGGGTGCCAGAAACAGTGGAAACACAAGAGACAGAAACAGTACAGCACCACTATAAATAATAGGCAGGTGTATAAATACTCAGTGCAATTTAAAGTGGCAAAGTATGTGCTTATCAGTTTGAAATAGACTTGCTGTGCAGAGTTGGAATCTATCAGCTTTCCAGCAGTTCACAGAAATGCAGTCTGTATTGGAATTACAATGAAATACACCTCAGGCAATGACTAACAGCTAGTATGTGGGCTGGCTCAACAACCCCCTTCCTGAAACTAGCCTGAGCTACCCTGAGAAAAAAAAAACACAGTGGAGACACAAAAGACAGAAACAATACAGCACCACTATAAATAATAGGCAAGTGTATAAATACAACACAGTGCAATTTAAAGTGGCAAAATATGTACTTATCAGTTTGAAATAGATTCCATCTCCACACAGCAAGTCTATCAGCTTTCCAACAGTTCACCGAACTTATTTTCACTGTATCCCTACTGCATGTTAAAGAAAAAGGGGAGACCCTTAATTTTACATCCTGTATTACACCAGGACTTAACAGGAGATAAAAAATACGGTCTAGCTTGTATAGTTCTGTACTTCCCTACCTCAACACAGGCTCCCTCTGTCTCAACTTCTTTGTTTCCCCTTACCACAGTCAGATTTCAAACCTTCCAAACCCTTCTCATATTCAGTGTTATTCACATTAACCCGGGACAACCTCATAGTTTGTCCTTTCACAACATTGCGAAACACGTGTTGTGGGTGCATGCTTTCTCTATGCAGATAGGAAGGTCTGTAACACTCCTACCTATATAGTTTTGTGGATAACACACCTTCTGCATTCATAGAAACTTCTAGATCAAGGAATTCTATCCTCTTAAGTGAGCACTTAACTCGAAAATTTAGAAAACTAGTGCTTTCATTCAATTTATCTACCGTAAGTCTCAGGTTCACTTTGTTGCCCCTCCGAATTAAAAATAAATCCTCAACAAAACGACGGTAAAAACATATCTCTTTACCAATCAACTGCAACAAATTATTAGATTTCCATTCACACATCAAAATGTTTGCATAACTATTAGCACAACTCGTGCCCATGGAAACTCCAGCAATTTGCCAATAGTAAATCTCATCAAATACAAACATGTTGTGCTCAAGGGCAATCTCTAGCAGGAAACACAAGAACTCGACTTGTTTCATTTCAAATCCCCCATACTGAATAAGAAAGTTTCTCACCATGTGAATGACCCTTTGATGTGGGATACAATTAAAGAGTGAGACTACATCTAACGTGACCAGTAAATGTGCATCATTCAAAAGAGCTTGCTTATGTCCTTAGTATAGGTCTTGCAAGAACTGCCGGGTATATCTTAATACAAAACTATATTTCTCTAACACTACTCTAAGTTGTTTCTCCTAATAGAAATTGGTTCCATGAACCAACCCGATCCAGATACTGTGGGTCTGAATGGTGGAGTAAAGGGCTCCTTGTGTATCTTGAGGGAACCTGATAGACTAGGAATAAGGGGAAATTCAACACAAAAATACCGGAATAACTGTTTAGTCATGAGGTTCAGTTTAACACGTTCACTTAACATACTCGTATCTCTCTCATGCATCATACCGACAGTGCTTCTGTCTACCAGTTTATAAGTTTTCTCATTATGGAGCATTTCAGTTATAATAATGAAATAATATTCCTTATCGATGACTGGATCCGACCACAAACTGACTAGCTCTGACCACAAACTAATCACCTTGTAAACCCCCCCCCCCCCCAAAAGGTAACCACCATGAAAAACTTCTCCAAAGCTAACTTTGGGCTGCTAAAAACAGAGGTGGCTAACTTCACGGCACCCATGTAAATGGAGAATAGTTGCATGACCGCTGAATCATACACCAGTGCACTGTACGAACATGTACACAAATGCATGGATCTCACCATACCCAGTAGAACCAAGATGCTGTGCTCCAAAAAAAGGAAGCCAATCTTGTGGTCCCCTGCCATAAACAAACTCTACAACAGAAGGACGAAACTGATGCGTAATAAGGTGAAATGCCACGACTGGAAAAACTCCCTTATCAGCCTTAACAAAAAGTTGACATCCCTCATCATATCCTGTAAAGCTAGCTATGAAAACAGAGTTGCAGCAGATAGTAAAGACAACCACAAGGCCTTCTATAGTTATGTAAAGAATCTCCATGGCAATACCCAGATTCGCTCTGAGTTACTGCACAATGGTACCTCCTATACCGAGACAACAGATATTGCCAATATACTGGACAGATTCAGTGCCAACTTTACCCCTCCCCCCCAAGGAACCAGTCACAGTACCAGTAGATTGCCAGGCACCCAGTATTACTGCTGCACAGGTTAAAACAACACTGTCCAAGGCCAGTTTCTCTGGGACCTGACAATATCCCTGAGTGTGTTCTACATGAACTACAGAGTGACCTGGCACCTCACCTGTGTGCCCTGTTCAACCACAGCCCCACCTCAGGCTTTGTCCCTACCGAATGGCGCACTGCTATGCCTCTCCACAGAGGAGGAGTGACTGCAGACCGTGGGAACTATCGCCCCATTAGCCTGACAAGCCTGATATGCAAAGCTATGGAACGCATCATGATGGACCTAATAAACAAGGATATAGGGAATCTCCAAACTCTGGATCCCACACAGTTTGGTTTTGTGAAGGGTAGATCATGCCTGCTCAACTTTGTCGACTTCTTTGAGTCGGTCACCAGAACTGTGGATGAAGGCAAGGTGGTTCATACAGCCTACCTTGATCTGGCCAAGGCCCTTGATACCATTTCCCACTCAGGAATCCTAGCAAAACTCGCTAAGCTAGGCATCAACCCTTATATCACTAGGTGGCTTGCAAACTGGTTCATAGATAGAACCCACAGTGTGAAAGTAGCTGACTCCAAGTCAGACTGACGATCAGTCACAAGTGGAGTCCCACAGGGATCGGTCCTGGGTCCTCTCCTGTTTGGCATCTACTTCTCTGAAGTCCAAGCTGACATGAAGGGACTCTGGCTGACAAAGTTTGCAGACTATTGCAAGTTGGGGGCCATTATTAACTCCCCAAGTGATGTTGACGTCCTACAGAAAGGCCTCACTGAGACCAACAACTGATATCAGAACCATGGTCATCATCCCCTTTGGGGAAAACCCAGTTCCCATGAATTACCACATCGATGGTAGTTCACTGAACACAGAAGGTGTTATAAGAGAATCTGGGAACACAGGTTGACGGCAACCTCTCTTTTGACCATCACATTGCCACTGTGGTCAGAAAGTCGTCCTATGTGGCACATGTCATTACTAAGGGTTTTGCATCCAGGACGAAAGAGGTCATTCTCTCCCTCTACTCTTCCCTCATTAGGCCAATCATCGAGTACAGTGCCCTATTTGGCATGTACCTCACTAGAAACCTGCAACAACTGGAGAGGCTGCAAAAGTACCTCACAAAGAGGATCCTAGGCTTTAAACACTTATCCTGTATAGACAGACTGAAAAAACTCCAGCTATTCTCTGTCTCATATTGCCTACTTAAGAGGCATTCTCTGCTTGACTTACAAAGCCATGTCTGACCCAGCTGTGTTAGAAATGCTACATCTAAAGAAATCCCAAACCCTCTGCACCACATGCTCCAGAGACCTCAACCTCATTACCACAATCAACAGAACGTGCTGGAGGGACAGGTTCATAACCCAGAGACTGCTCAAGCTATGGAATAGACTTCACATACATGTCAAACAGAGCACCTCACTGGCCCTCTTCAAGAGAAATCTTGATGAATGGATGGGAAATAGAAAAGTCACCCTTGGGATCACTCCAGTGGCTCTACTCGACAGAGGCATTGGGAACTAAGTTCAGGTGGCACGATGCCAGGGTAATCCTATGGGCTAGGCTTGTAAAGGCTCCAGGGCCATTAGCCTAGTACACACCTATGTGCTACCACTGGACCGCCTTTATCTGCCAGTCTGATGACGATCTGGCTGTCATTTTGCAGATGTAAAAGTGCCTTCTTTACAAACTTTTGTGCAGTGGAAAGAAGGGGAATATTAATTCTAATTTAAATCTAGAGGAACAGAAGGCACAGTTAGATCTGCAAAATGACACCCAGATCATCATTAGACCTGCAGATAAGAGTAAGTGCTCACCTAGGAGGATATAATTTCTTGATGTAGAAGTTTCTGTGAATGCAGAAGGTGTGTTATCCACAAAGCTATTTAGGAAGGAATGTTACAGACCTTCCTGTCTGCATGGAGAAGCATGCATCCATAACATGTGTTTTGCAATGTTTTGAAAGGACAAGCTATGAGGTTGTCATGGGTTAATGCGAATAATGTAGAATTTGAGAAGGGTTTGAAAGGTTTGAAATCTGACTTTGTGGTAAGGGGATACAAGGAAGATAGAGATATGTGGAAGATAGAGGGAACCTGTGCTGAGGAAGGGAAGTATAGAACTACACGAGCTAGACCGTATTTTTTATCTCCTGTTAAGTCCTGGTGTAACAGGATGTAAAAATAAGGGTCTCCCTTTTTCTTTAACATACAGTAGGGATACAGTGAAAATAAAAGAAGTGATTAAACGAAATTGTCACATCCTGCAAATAGATGAGAAGACAGCAGTCATTGCTGGGTATAAACCCAATTTTTGCCACAAAAATAAGAAGTCTCTTAAAAGAAAACTCTGTAATCCCAGAACATCTCGCGAGTAATAATTTATGCACAATGGACATGAGGAGATGTAATGCATGCTCCTTTTGCCACTATATTGATGAAAATCTGATCTTTAAACATCTGGATATTGGCAACATATTTTACATTAAGGCTATGGTAGATTATAATACCAACAATTTGATTTATTTGACTCACTGTGTTAAATACTTTGTATTTTACTTATGAAAAACCAGCAGGTGACTCAGAGAAAGAATCAGGGACCATTATTACGGTGCCCGCAAGGGGTTGGAATATAGTGCCATAGCTAAGCATATTAAACAGGAAGGTAATAACCACAGTTTTGTTTTCCAAGTATTGGAAGTAATTAAGGAGAATATCAGAATGGGGGATTTGGTTAATGAAATTGAAAGGGTGGAATTACGATGGATCTTAAAGCTAGCAGGGCACATGGGACATGGGCGCAATGACTACATATTTCTTAAGCCATTCCTCAAATTGAGGAACCTTCGCAGATGAAGTTTATTTACACTGTTAGAAAGGGCATATGTTTATAGCTATGTGCATTTTTGTACAGTAAAGTGGTGTATATTTATATATTTTTATGTATATTGTTTTATTTGTTCTGTGCTTTGAAATTTCAGTGAGTTCATGCTAATTAATTGGAAGAGGTGTATTCTTGTATTTAAGTTGAATTTGTATCAGTAGTAAGTTGTCTGAGGAAGCAATATTTTATTGCGAAAGTGCTTACATCTTGTATTAAATTCTATTTTTTTACATTGGTGATTTTGCTGTGTTTCTGTATGAAATATTACTGTTGAGGTTTCTGCATTTGTTCTATTAATGTTGTCAAATATTTGCCTCGTGAGTGGGATAAAATGAAAGTGGAGTTTAAAAATAGGGTTGAAATAAAAGAAAAAGAGAAGAAGTAACAAGGATTATTTAGAGGGGCTGACAAAGGTTCAAGTAGTGCAGAATAAGGGGAAATCTCAGAACCAGAAGAGGTTCAACTGCAGAGTAGTAAGGGAAAATAAGAAAGTATCTGGATAATATGCATGATTTTAGAAATTGCATTAATCCATAACTATCAGTTTTGGCAACAACTTTGCCATTCTTTTACCTACTGTAAATAATTTATAGTCATGGATTAAAATTGAAATGGGTCTATTTGAAGCTGGTTCTGATGTGTTTTTACTGTCTTTCGGTATTATGGCTACCACAGCTTTCTTCCAGGATTTTGCCACTTCTCCTCCTTTTAAAGTACTCTTAAACAAAATCCCTCCAAACTTCCAGACTTCCACAGGAATACTACCTCATTCCTGGAGACTTTCCTCATATTGATTATATGTCACCATTTTTTATCTCATCTCCTCCTGTCTTAACTGTTAATTGTTGTTTAGTTTCGTCTACCTGTACCCTTGGCATACTTAAGTCTTCCATAAATATTTCCCATTTGTGCTCTTTCTTGATTTCCACATTTTTCTGTGTTATACAACTTTTCATAAATTTTATGAAATATCTCTAATACCTTTAAAGGCTCTCTGTTTATTTTTATTGTTATAGGCTCCTTAAGTTTGTAACAACCTTTTTCTACTTTGTTATGCAAGTCATTGTGACAAAAGTGTTTGTGCTGTGGAGGTATTCTCAAAATAACTGCGTAACAGCAATCTTTCTAAACTTATCCAGATGCTCCCTTATTTTCTTTCCAGCACTCTGCAGTTGCACCTGTTCTTGTTCTGTGAGATTTCCCTTATTCTGCACTACTTTTAGCCTTTGTCAGCCTCTCTAAATAATCCTTCTTACTTCTTAACCATATCTCCTTTTTTATTTCTACCCCATTTTAAACTGCACATTCATTTTATCTCGCTCACTAGCTATAAATTGTGTAGAAATTTCTGTCTTCCGTACCCTGTTCCTTAAATTCATCTCTTTTTAACAGGTAGGTGGAAAAGTGCCAGTGTTTCTTTTACTTCATTGTCCAGCATTTATATCTTGGTTTCTATTGATACATTTTCTAAAATGGTTATTGGATGTCTCAAAGTTTTTAATTAAATGCACATGTTCCTATGACATAATTTCAGTCTAGTGTAGCCCAGTTATAATACCTTTGGGAATAATATATATAACTTCTCTTGAGTTCTTACTACTGAATTCAAATCTTCCATACCAACTAACGCATATTTCTTCAGAAATCTACCCTCTTTTGTTATATTTTACCTTCTAGGTCCCCATTTACATCATCATTGTGTTAAATCCAATTCCGGTCCCCATCTATAAGTAATATTCCCTGCTGAAAGCGGATTATTTCTACCAAAATTTTCTTAAGCTTCATAACAGCAGTTTTTGGTGGAATGTAAATTCATGCCAGTGTAATAGCCCCTTACTACCACCAATATACCATTCTTATTTTCCCTCTTCCTTCACTAATTGAGTTTGTCTAGCAATTAGTATAATTACTTCCCCTTTTTCAGTGATATTTTGCTGAATATCCATCCTGAAATCTTTTCTTTATCAAATTCATATGCTCATTTCTTTCCAAATCTTTCTTCCGCAACATTGCTGTTTGCACTCTGCAGTTCTTAATATAATTCAATAGTCTCACATTTTTGTCCATACCTGTAAGGCTGTTCACGTCACAAAATAATGTGGAAAGCTCAGACATTATGATAAGAATGTATTGTTCCCATCTAATATGCATGAGCTTTTTTAAGTGTGTATTTCCAAGTTTTGTGTTACTTACACACACTAATGTTTGTCAGGTTGATCTTTCATACAGTTTCTTGTCATCTCAGTTTGAACCTATGTCTCATTTTCAAAACTTTGTTTTAATGAATAACACACACATAGCCTATTAATGTAAAACAAACAAAACTGTGCACGTTTTCAAAGCATGACATTTAACCCTGCAGATGGGAACAATTGTCCCAAATTGACAGCCGGACCCACAAACATTACTTAACCCAAAATTTAGGCTACCCTTGCTAAAGTGCATGTCACAGCCTTTGCTCCCACTTACACTGATTGCTCCCTTTTCCTTTCTTATCTATATTCCCCCTCCCAGATTTAAAAAAAAAAGCTTGTATGCTTTAAATAGTCTTAAAAAGTGCACTGACTATCTTTAAATAAAAGTAAATTCTGCAGGGTCCTAGTAAATTCATTGGCAGATTAAGCATGCTTTGGAAGCTACTATCTCTTATTTACTTTCCGTAATTTCAAAATTGTATTTTTTTACCAAATTGCTTGCACCTGTACCTTTTTATCATGTATATCCCTTGGCAAACAATGCTCAGAACTCTCAAGATTAATCAGCTGCAACTGTAGTTAGCTATTCTCCATGGAAACATAAGAACAGAATGTACCACTGCCCTCAGTGGCAGACTTCTGAACTCTCACTGAGCATTTATATGATGGGGAAAAAAACAAGCTAATATCTTTACATATCATAGGAAATTGCTAGGCTATTGTCCCTAGGGAGCTTACAAGCCTAGCCAAGATTAGTTCCCAAGTCAGCATCTGTTGCCCCTGTCCAGCAAGGATCCAAATGGGATCCCAGGGGTGAATTTTCTGTCTCCCATCCAATCATCCAGGTTACGCTTAAAAAGGGACAATGGGGTACTCTGCTTAACATGAAGAGGGAGCCTGTTCCACATGTGGGGGAGCCTTTGGGACACAAATCTATCCCACCAACAAGTTCTATTAATGTTACAGGTCATGTTTATGTCCCTAGTATGAGTTGTGCGCATATTATTGGTTTTGCGAATTTGCAGCATTGCCATTTCATACTTTTCAATGTCTTTGTTTACAGAAACAAAACTTATTTTTAGGTTAAGTCAAGGGTAGTAATTCAGACATTCACCTATACAAAAATGAGAAACATTTAAACTGTACTTATAATCGGTGCACTTTCACACCCCACTCCCCCACCCCAGCAGCCCAAGGTTATAGAATATTAGCTTAACTTTTTGTCCGGCTTTTCTTCTTTTTCTACATAGTAAAGCCTATATTTCTTAAAACTAAAAGGTACTTGTTTACTTAAATATCTTTATCACATGCAACAATCACTGAAAAATACCCTCACCCCCCCACATTTAGAATACTCCTGACTACATACTACACAAAACTCTTTACTATATAACATGCAGTTTATATCCTGGAATGTTTTCCACAAATACTATTAAGAACAAAAAATGTTTTGCTTACAGTTATTTTTCTCTTTTAATGTCTTTCTAAATATTAATGACATAAAGTGGGTATATACTTTACAGTACACCCTCACAAGTTTAACAAAGTAAACAGAAGTCCAATCTTTCTCAGTCACTTTTTCTTGTAAAGACATGTTTCACAAATGTGTCTGGTGCTTTATAATCTCACATTTATTCTCAAGTTCAAGGTACTGCTGATTTTTCTTGTTAACTCTTGTGCTTTTTTTCTCACGCATTTTTCGTTGAAACATTGGCAAAGGTTTCACTGACAAAGTCTCTCTATGATCTTCATTATCAGACTAATGAGGAGCAGAGTCCCCTTCTGTTTGGTGGCTCACTTTTTGTTTGACAAACTTTTTGTATTTCCTCCTTAGCCTGCAAAATATATTTTATCTTACAGGAAAATATTCTGAAGACAGCTGGATATACAGTAGTTTCAGTCTCACATGCTTCTCGACATTCCCTGATTACTGGGATAAATTTGCGTCTCTTCTACCAGGTGTACAGTGAATAATCATTTTCCACAAACACTCCACTGTCTCCTGTTTTAATACTTTGCCCTTCTGCTATAGTTTTGCCAGGATAAACTCTTTCTGTTGGTATGATTGCATCTTTTCTAATACAGGTCTTGGCTGCTTTCTCATTGCCAGATTTGGAGCATACACTCAGTGTGCCCTTTTGATTAATAAATCCAGTAGTGAAATACCAGTCTAATTGCTTATTTGTGCTTTCATAAAATAAAGTCTGTTCCTTCCAATTTCTCTGGTACAGCAGAACATTTCAGGTTTTGACTGTGTGCCTTGCCCTAACTCTCCCACTTTTTGAAACAGCTGTTCTTGAGAAGTCTCATATTCTGCCAGCTTTTTCTTCCTTTTGTCCTTTGATTTTTGCAGTTTTATCAGTTCATCTGAATTGCTACTTAAAGCATCTTCCCTTGATTTTCCAGCCTTTTGTTGTTTGAGTTTATAAACTCATTTACTGTTTCGTTTGTGTTAATCAGCTCGGAGTACATTTGATTAATTTTTTTTCCTCGAAATTACTGGAAGCCATCTCTTGTACAGAGCTGGAGCTTGAACTGCTTTTTGCTGAACAGCTGCAGTTTTCTTCCCAGTCAGTCTTTTCTCTTCATCTTTTCTGTTTGATTTTATTTCAGGTTTTCTTAAGTTTCTTCTTTGCTGACATCTAAGCAGTGTACTTACTAGCCAGAAACTGAATTTTACTGGAGCTGGCAGAATTAGTAGCCCTTATTTTTCAGTTTCTTTTTCCACACCTGGAGATCTGAAATTTAAGCTGTTGACCAGTGTGTAGCCATCTTGAAGTTCCCAAGCAGTAAGGAACATTGAACATTATGGGTAGAGTGGGTGGAGATGGAACCTAGAAAAGTTTCATTTGGCAACCTGTCCAAGTCTTAGAGGCCTTAGTCCTGCTGGTTGAAGAAGATCAATATGGATCATTCAGTTCTTTCATTATTGTAAGTACCCAAGTTTTATTTATACTCAAGTAGCAATACTATATTAAATCTAAAAACGAATTTAAGTGGTTTTGCTTTTAGAAAAGCAGAGACAACTGTAGTCTTGGTGCTCCTATTGTTTTATGCATTCTGAATGGAGCTATGACATATTGTGGATTGTAGGTTGATTAAACTGGATGTCCAATCAAGCTGCTGCTGTAAACAGTTTATTGGTGGAAATTGCATGTTAATACCTTAAGTTTGTATTGCAAACATTCTTTTGGGTCTAGACATATCCTGTTCCAGTTTTATGCTCTCGTTCAAGTACCTACGTATTGTTACTTTTTTCTATTAGATTATGGAAACACTCCCTCATTGGCTTAAACAAGCAAATAAGACTTCTTGTGAAGTCCCCCAAAGCAAACTATGAATCCAAATTAGCTTTCTCAACTAAGGACAATCATAAGGCTTTCCTTAGTTACATCCATAATATGAAAGGAAAGTCCCAGATTTGTGCCAAATTGATAGTTAATGATTCCACATCTACTGAGCCTGTGGACATAGCTAACCTGTTGGCCGACAGATTTTGTGAAAACTTCACTCCCCTGTCCCTGCCACACGTACCCCATGACATCCCTACCACCTGTCTCCTACCTTATATCTCTAAAGAGCAGGTAATAAATGCCCTCTCTAAGATCAAAAACACAGCATCTGTGGGACCTGATAACATCCCAGGCTGCATCCTACATGGGCTTCAACAAGAATTAGCAACACCATTGGGTACTGTTTTCAATCATAGTCTAAGCACCGGCTTTGTCTCAGCTGAATGAAAAATGGCCACAGTTATTCCCTTGCACAAAGGTGGTGCTTCCACTGACCCTAGGAACTACAGACCTATTAGCCTGGCCAACCTTATCTACAAGGCCATGGAGTGAATCCTTATGGACCTTACAACAAAGATATAGTAATCTTCAAACAGTTGACCCTACTCAGTTTGGATTTGTCAAAGGGAGTATCATGCCTGTTAAACCTTTTGGACTTTGAGATGGTCACCAAGGCCCTGGACGAGGGGAAATCAGTGCATTCAGCCTACTTAGACTTGGCTAAGGCTTTTGACACCATCTCCCACTTGGGCATCATTGGCAAACTCACCCAGCTAGGTATCAACCCTTATATCTTTAAATGGGTCACTAACCTCACTGATAGAACACATTTAGTCAAAATAGGGGACTCCATCTCCAACAGCAGACCTGTAATTAGTGTTGTTCCACAGGGATTATTCCTGGGACCTCTACTGTTTGGAATCTATTTCTTCACAGTACAAGCAAAAACAAAAGGTCTGTGGCTGGCAAAGTTTGCTGATGACTGCAAACTGGGAGCAGTTATATAATCTCCAAATGATGTCAACATCCTACCAGAGGGTCTTACACAAACAAATGATTGGTGCCAAAGGCATGGCCTTAAACTCGATGCAAAAAAATGTATTAGCATCCCTTTCAGTAAGAGCGATGTTCCTGCTAATTATCATATCAACAGCAACACCTTAAGTATGCACTCAGTGGTGAGAGACCTTGGGCACACAAGTTGACAGCAACTTTACCTTTGATTACCTTGTCTCCACAGTGGTAAGAAGGGCAGTCTATATTGCTCATTTATTAAGTAAGGGCATTGCCTCCAGAAAAAAAGAAGTTCTAACCTCCCTGTACTCTTTCCTCATCTGGCCAATAATTGAGTACAATGACTCTCTTGGTATGTACCTTTCTAAACACCTGCACCAATTTGAGAGACCACAAAGGTTCCTCACAAGGAAAATTCAAGGGCTTCAGCATCTGTCCTATGTGGATTGTCTGAAATCACTGTCACTTTTTTTCTTTTTCATTTTACTACTACTTTTAGTTTTATATGACTACTGTGAGACTATCTCTGCCTTGCATATAAGGCAATCTCTGACCCTGCTTTATTGGAAATGCTGCATATCCATAAATCAAATGGTACATAGGTTACTCATTCTAAAGACCTTAACCTGGTAAGTGTTGTTAATAGAACCTGCGGGAGGGATGGATTTGTCTCCCAGAGGTTACCATACCTTTGGAACAGACTCCCACTTCATGTCAAACAGAACACCTCATTGGCCCTCCTCAGACACACATTGGATAGGAAACTGTAAATTTACCCTGGGGGTTCCCCATTTGTCCCTCTTGGACAGGGGCAATATGTGCTGATCATGGAAATGAGGGTAGAACTTTGCTAGGCTTGTAAGGGCCCTAAGGCCATTAACAAAACGACCACTTCTTCACTCAAAACATAAAAAGTACAAGTTGCAAGCTCCAATAAGGCAAAACAAGATACTTTCTTTTCACCAGTTTATTTGGTACCTAGGGGCATTAGCCTAGTAACTTCCTGTGATCCTGTGTTTGTATCTGTTTCATTTTGTTGTTTAAATTGTTCATTGTGTTGGAATACTGATTGCACTGGACCATTTCTTAGACTCATTCTGAGAATGTACTCAAACAAGAAAAACACTAAGACTTTAAATATTATATAGGCAAATTTACACAGATAATGTTTGCATATTTTCAAATTGAGAAAATTGCATAAACCATAAATATTGCCCATTTGCATTTTATAATTTAAGAAATAAAAACAACAAGACTGGTGAGTTGAATATACATAAAAGAAGGGCTATTGCAAAAATACTCGTAAAAATAAGTATTTAAGTTTGAGAAGAGGCAAGTGGTATGAGTAGGGTTGTGGGAATAAGTTAGTAGCAGCATCTTCTGCAGCAAAGTTATTGAGTACAGGAAAAGGATTCAACGACTCCGACTAAATAAACATAAGAACATCTGCATAATTTCCTTGTATATCTCCCCAGGTGACAACATCTCTACCCTCGAAAACATTCTTCATTGGGCCTCTTCTGATATAAGATATGAAACCTACATTCTTGGTGACGTTAACATAGATTGGAATAAAATTAACAAACCTTCTCCCTCCCTGGCCATTAACCTCTACAACATCTCCCAAGTAATCCACTCAACAACTCATCCTAACAAAAACCATCCCCCTGGTTCCATCATTGACTTGATCTTAGTCTCTCACCCACACAAAATAACTCTTTCTGGCACTGTCCCTGACTCATTCAGTGACCATCTCCCTGCCTTTATTCACCGCTCAGCCAACTCCATTCAATATTAACACCACTACATTCAAACATGTAACCTTCGCAACTTCATCCCCACAATCTTCTCAAATATTCTTAAACAAATAAACAGGCAAATTCTAAACTCTCTCCCCCTTGACAACGCCGTTGAACATTTTAACTCTGTCTTCCTAAATACTCTCAATTCCCTAGCCCCTCTAAGAAACAAACATGTCAAAGCCAATCCTGCTCCTTGGCTGTCCAATGAAACAAAACAAAGCATGCACCTCAGGGACAAATCTTGGAAGCTTTACCAGAAAACAAAAACGTCTTCTACCTTACTTCAGTATACCCAACTCCGCAACCAAGTAAAGAAATTAATCTCTTCAGACAAAAAAAACTTTTATAATAAACTACAAACCAACAATACGAAAAACCCAAAACAGTTCTGGAAATCAGTCAATTCCCTTTTGCATCCAGGGTCCAGGAATAACTCCTGCCCTGACCCTGGTTTAACTGACTTGGCGCTGAGCTCTCACTTCAACACTTTCTTTACTGAATCCATAGCTAAGCTCCCAAAAACTTTCCCTAAAAACAATTCTCCCAACTCTCCCTCCAGTTTACCCAACAACACTAACAACTGCCCTCTTAACTTCCAGATCAAACCAGTTTCAACCATTTTTATAAAAAGGCTCTTATCTAAACTAAAGCCTTGCTCCAATGCCCCTAACAATATACCCTCCTCCTTCCTTAAATGTGCTGCAGAAGGCATAGCTCCTCCCTATCAGTATCCTCATTAACAGATCCTTAAAAGAGTCTTATGTACCCAAACTCTGGCACTCAGCTTACATCCTACCTCTTCACAAAGTTGGCAAAAACACCAACATTTCCAATTTCTGTCCACTCGCCCTTCTATCCCCTATATCTAAAATATTGGAAAAATGTGTTCACCACCAACTTATGCCTTTCCTAATCCAGAATCACCTCCTAACACCCACCCAACATGGCTTTCGCCTTGGCCACAGCACTATAGCTGCCTTAATATCCTTCCTAGAAACAATCAATCAAGCTCGAGATTCCAGACTACTAGTATCCACACTACTGCTAGATCTATCTAAAGCTTTCGACACAATCTCCCATAAACAACTTCTCTCTCATCTCGCCAACCTCAATCTCTCCCCCACTTCTCTAGCCTGGTTCTCCAGTTACCTATCTGACAGATCCCAAGCCGTCAGATGGAAGAACTCTACCTCCTCCTCCTTGCCAACACCAACCGGCGTTCCCCAGGGATCCATCCTAGGACCCTTATTTTTCAACATCTTTATTAATAACCTCCACACTGCCATCCCCGATACAACAGTCATCCAATACGCTGATGACTCTACCTTAGTCTGTGCCGCCTCTAACCTATCTGAACTAATAATCAAAACCCAAATCGCATTTTCCACTATAGAGAACTGGATGCAACAAAACCATCTCTCCCTCAACTCTAACAAATCTAAAATACTACTCTTCCCTCCTAATAGGGCTTTCTCCTTTGACAAAAATGCTTTCTTAGTCCTAAGCCAAACCAACACTGCTATTGAAGTTGTTCCCTCTGCAAAACTTCTTGGCATTACTATAGACGAAAACCTGAAATTTGACATCCACATACAACAAAACATAAAGAAAACCCACCAAAAGTTAGGTATGCTCTACCGGAACAACCGCTTTACCAACTCCTCTAGACATACCCTGGCAACTACCTACCTTCTACCTACACTACTCTACGGCGCCCCTGTCTTAACTAATCTGTCTTCTTCTGTCATCTCTAAACTTGAAACTTGCTATAATAAGGTCTCTAAATTTGCCACTAATTCCAAAACCTCAACTCACCACTGCCGTTCCCTACAATCTCTATACTGGCTAGAACTATCTAACCACCTAGACTATCTCCAACTAACCACAGTTCACAAATTAATATTCTACCCTGAAAAATGCCCAGCCATAACAAACGTCCTTCCTCCATACATCCTGAATAGATCTCTGAGATCCGAACACCAAAACTTCGTCTCCATCTACAAACCAAAACGTCCCGCTGGCCAACTACTTCTCTCCTTCTCACTAGGTAAGAAATGGAACTCTCTTCCCCCTTCTCTCAGGAATATACCCAACATAGAATCATTCAAGACCCAACTATTCCTATACCTATCATCCAAACGGAAATGCTCCTGCTTCCACCCTACATAAATTCTACTGAATGCCCCCATTGATTATTCTACATTGCTTGTGTTTACTTCTACTCTCCTAAAATAGACTCAGCAGTCTTTCTCTGACTAATGAATTTCTTCCTTAACACTACAAACTGTAAATACTGTATATATCAGTACCACCAATGTAAAAAAAAAAAAAATGTTCCTATTCTTACAGATATTTGTATCATATTGTATTGAATTGATATTCCAGTAATGGGTGTTCTCTGTTATCTATTAGCTGTGTTGTTTGATTTACATCTTATGCATCTGCATTTCTGAATGTATGAATTCTATTCTTGTATTTTACTTTAACATAATGTAACCTTCATTGTATTTGTATTGCTTACGGAGCTTTTCTCCCCGGGCCTCCACTGAAAACGGGCACTTTTAGGCCCAGTGGACTTCCCCGGTAATCAAACTGAAATAAATAAAATAAATAAGTAAATAAATAAATAAAGTTGCTCAAGTGGGATTTGAGCTTGAAGTTATTCTGAAATTTCAATGTTGCCTTTTGAAGTCACCTGAGTGAAATGTTGAAAATGGAAAGAGTGAGGTGGAGGAATCCCTGAGGATATTATGGGATTGAATAATGACTGAATTTGATCAGGGAGAAGGTGATTGTGAGTTTTACAATTGGAGCTAGTTGGTACTTGCACTATTTGGACTAGCCCTTGGTCTGCTAAGAATTTTTTTAATGCTGTTTTTCTGCTTTCCTAGAAATGTATATTAAGAAGAAAAAAGTTCTTTCTTTATTATGCTAGTAGTAAGCCAGTTAACAAAGGAGAGGGTTGTACAGTGATGTTCATGTTTAGATGACTATAAATTAAACCTACACATACTGTTACTAAGCATTTAGCTTATAGCCGTGTAGAGTTTTGGACAAAAAATGCATGATAATTAATGGAGTCCATATTCACTCCTTATTGAGGAGAATATATTTACCAATTAATTAAGCAGCTTGTGAGGTAAGAAAATGGGACATTTTTCTATAGTAGCAGCAGAGCACAGGATATTTATTTTCCCCCTGGAGCTGACCATCAGCTGCCACCACCTCCTGTCCTTGTTTAGTGGTTCTACTGGACCTGCCTTAGCATCTCCCTGACTGAACCTGTCTGGGGCCAGTGAGGTGATTGAGGACACTGATTTTGCATCATACTACTGCCAGGGAATGTGCCCCAACTCCCACCCCTTGTAGCAGCCTTGCCAGTTTTGCAAGAGTCATTAATTTTGTTTTGAGGTAGATACAATGATTTGACATGGGGAGGACAAGATAGAGACCCAGATATTTGTATGTAGAGAGAGTCTGTGCGATTTTTATTTATTTATTTTTTTAGTGGAGGAAAGATGAAGGATAGAGCTAGGGAATAACCTGTTGTTAGTACTAAACATCATCACTTGTTTCAATTAAGTAGCATTTGTTTAGAAATCAGCTAATGAATTAGATATTTTAGGGTATTTTGGAACTCATGGAATTGAAGGTCCTGAAAACGACTAGATCATCTGCATAAAGGATAAAGTTGGATAAATGTTGGGTCTGTGGGAAGTGAATTAATAAAGAAGAAACTAGACAAAGTACTGATACTACATCCTGTGGAATTCCAGAAGTAATTATTCTTTGGAAGAAGTGTCTGAGTTTTACTATGAGGTACTAATTTAAAAGATAGCCACTAAACCAGTTAACTACAGGAAAGCTGAAAGAGATGGAGTTAATACATTGTGATTGAATACCACCAAGACCACCGATCCAAGAAGTAAGTGAATTTAATGAAACAGCACCACGGCTTACACAGCCTTCCAAGAGTAAAACCCTGCAAAATACTGTTTGCTTATATACAGCATATTACACAAAACAATTAATCAGTTAAGCATACAATTCAAATCACATACTTCCAATTAGAATCTTTGTGGAGTCCCTGAGGCTCCAAATTTTAATGATTGTTATGAAAGTAGTGATAAAAGCCACGGTGGTGCAGTGGTAGCATTGTTGTCTCACAGCAAAAGGTTCTCCTGTTCGATTCTCGGCTGGAGTGCAGGGAATGCCTTCTGTGTGGAGTCTGCATGTCCGCCCCGTGGTTAGGTGGCATTCGAAAGACATGCTTGAATGGGCGTGCCTTCATTGAAGGTTGGATGTCGAGCTGGCACCTCAGCGTTTGTGAAAATCTACTGCCAATCATAAGTGGACCGGAGTTCCGCTGTGGCGACCCCTAACCGGGAAAAGCCGAAAGTCAAACAAACAAACAAATGTTATGAAAGTAGTGATGAGGATTTGTTTTATTCATGCCTGTCATCTCAGGAAGATTTGTTTGAGAATGATTTTAATGCCTATTGCCAACTGAATACTGATGCTATATCTGTTAAAAGCTCTTTTATTCCACCTTTTCTAAATAATACCTTGCAAGGAGTTTTTGCTACTCTGAATTTTGAGGTTGAAAAATGTACTGGTCCTGTATAGAGAATAAGTCTGACATGTTTTAATTTAACTAAGCAGCAATGGCTAGCCCTATTGGAATTTGGTAATGATAGAAGATGGGTGGTTAAACCATCTGACAAGGACAACCAGATAGTAATCCTGCACTTCACACACTACTTAGAGATGTTATAAACATTTGAGTAATGTGTAAATTTATAGAAAGTGTGATGTTTCTGGTTACTTTGAAGCTATTAAGCATGGGGTATTTCACCTCTAAGGATGTGGATAAGAAGTTTGGAGTGCAAAACTGCTCTATGGCAGTTTTTTAAATGCTTACCTAAAACACACAAAGGTTTAACTAACCTTAGTGGCCGACCTGTAATGTCTGAACAGAGGTATTTTTTTGAAGAATGAGTGTGTTATTACATGAACATCTTAAGAAATATGTTATGAGTACAGCCTCCTATATCAGGGACAGCCAGGACTTTTTGAACAAAATAAAGGGTAAAGTTTGGAATATGGACATGTTTTGGCTCTGTTTGGATGTCAAAAGTGTATATACTAATATTAAGCGTGAAATAGGGATTCAGGCCTTGTACATTTTTGGGGGAACTCCCCTATGTCTCATTTTCTGATAGATTTAGTTATGGTCTGTTTAAAATATTATTTTTTTATATTCAATGTAGACATTTTCCAGCAGTTGCAGGGCACTGCCATGGGGGCGGCTTTCACCCCCATGTATGCCAATTTAGTCATGGCTAAACTTGAAGATGACTTTATTTATAGACATGATTTTTTTAGATCAAAAGTTATTTTATATTTTAGATTTATTGATCTTATTTTTTTATGTCAAGGAAGCCAGACAGAGGCCCTTGGGTTTGTTAATGACTTACAAGCTAATACTATGGGCTTAAGCTTTGAATAGTATACAGCATGACCCACAAGTGAATTTTTTGGATATAAGCCTAGATGGATTTACTACTAGTCTCCGTAGGAAATTTGAACATAGAAATGTATTTTTATATGGGAATAGTTGTCACCCCAAACATTTGGTCAAGGTACTGCCCTACAATGAATTCTTACGAATTCATAGGCTATGTAGCCTTGATATGAGCTTTGATTTAGAGATAGCTGAAGCAGAAAAAATGTTTATTAGAAGAGGCTATGATGTCCAGCTGGTCAGGGAAGCTAAACAAAAAATTATGGATGTGAGGTATTCTGTTAACTCTCAGGGAGATTCTCATTATGTCCGTGCTAGTAGAAAATGTGCTAGTAGAAAATATAATGTTTGTATTGGTGGAAATAAATCTACCAATACAGCTGTGAGCAATGGAGAGCAGAAGAAAGTTTTCTTAGTGACAACTTATAATGTTATAACTGAGGAAATAGTTATAAAAGCACGCAGCTTGTGGCCTGTGCTCCTAAGTGATACAATTTTGAACTCTATACTACCTGATTTTGTGAGTATTGCATATAAAAGAGCTGGGAATGTGTCTGACATTCTGGTACATAACCAATTTTGTTTACCAGATGTTACTGTCAGTCAGAGCTTAAGCATACGTAAAGTCACTGTTCCATGTGATGGCTGTTCCATCTGTCATTATTTAGTAAGCCCTTTTCCCTATATTAATGGCATCAAGTTTACAGTTAAGCATGAATACAGTTGTAGCATGGAGGGGTTAGTGTGTGTGTGCTGAGATGTGGATGTAAGACATTTTACATAGGGGAAACCTATAGGAGTTTTAGGGTCCGGTTGCAGGAACATATTAGGGACATAAAAATTAGAGAGTCCCCTTGGGAGTCATTTTTTGATGGCACACAATTCTAACCCTGATTCTCTTAGGGGTTGTGTCTTGGAAAAATTGCAAGCTGGTATAGGTGAATGTGTGTCTTTAAAAAACAAACTCTTAAAAAAAAAGAAACCCTGCTGAGTATGGTACTTTGGAGCCTCAGGGACTCAACAAAGAATGTAATTGGAAGTATGTGATTTGAATTGTATGCTTAATTGTTTTGTGTAATATGCTGTATATAAGCAAACAGTATTTTGTAGTGTTTTTACTCTTGGAAGGCTATGTAAGCCGAAGCGCTAAGTGTTTCATTAAATTCGCTTACTTCTTGGATTGGTGGTCTTGGTGGTATTTTATCTTTTTATTTTTTTGTTTTTTTAAGTTGTATTTAATACATTGCGATTGACCTTACTGAAGCTTTTGATATGGACATCAGAAAGAATAACCATTAACAGCTAACATCCATGGGTGTAAAGCTCTTATCTCTCTGAGTTGAGTGCTGCAAGTAAACTTTAATTTCTTGGAAGCATGTTACATTTCAGATAGTAACCGCTTAACAGCAGAAAGGTGAAGGTGGGTTGAAAATGATTGGGTTAATTTGGGCAAATTAGTTTTTCTCAGAGATATTTTAATAGCATTTTCCATTGAGAACGTAATTTGTAATGCATAAGGGATAGCTTAAAGAGAAATAAGCTTGGTGAAGGTGGAGATATTTATAGAATATGTCTTTACTGTGGCTACCAAGATTTGGTAGTGGGTCGAGCAGTTTAACTTTTTTAGAGAGAATTTCCTAAGGTGGAAGGGGGAGAAAGGAATCAGACATGGAGGAGGGAGAAGAGGTTGAGTTGGATAAGATGGCATTGAATTCAGATTTGAAGAGTTCTGCTGAAAAAGGCAGAGTTAAGTGAAAGAGGTTTTAAAACTACTAAGGATTTTAGTTTTTTTTTCTGACCAGAACATTTTTGTTCCAGACAATAAATGAATTTGCTTCTTATGATAACTTTAACTTTTTTTTCTTGCAACTGCCTTTTTGCATCGATTTCTAAGAGCATTATACAGATTTAGAATTTATTAGTTTGTGTTGTAGAACGATGTTTCAACTGTAAAATGACCAGTAGGAGAATAGTATGTGCAATAATAATATATTGCTCACCCACCCTGTTATTTCTGATGCATTTGCATTCATATTCAGTGGAGAGATGTTCCTTGAGCATGGTTTAAAAACCTTAGCATTTCCACTTCCTGATAATCAGCAGGGAGCTGATTCTGTCAGGTAGGCCTGATTTCCAAGAAGACCCTCTCTCCTGAGGTGAAGCCCAAGTGGTGTGTTTTAAGTGAGAGCACATCCTCATTGTTGCTGTCTTTGAGAGTTGACATACAACAGTGCCCTCCATTCCCATTTTATCTATTCTAAGCAGCTGATTAATTGCGTTTATATCACGTTATCGAAAGATGAAAATAGCGCACGCTATTTCATCGGCTCCAAAACATCAAAACATGAAAATATTGAACATTTGGAACAGCGAATTTTTTCTCATGGAAAAAATTTGCTGCTCCGAAACACATACACACAACACAAGCACATCAAACAAACAGCCACCACACACATACACTTAAATTCCTACATCTAACACTACACTAAACTAAACATACACTACTATCTACCCACTTACCTTAACCCAAACCCTAAGGTCCGTTACTATCGCACACTCATCTAACCCGTGCCCTAACTCTAACTCACTTAACCCACCCCTAACGTACAAACAATCGCACACTTACCTGAACCCAGCCTGTAACTTTCCACCACAGTGCTAAGAATAGCGAAGCCACAGAAACGGCCAACCAAATTATTTCCTGAGGAAAGAATTCGCTGTTCTGCAGCTTCGCTATTCTTAGCGTTCGCCGATAGTGTTCGATATCAGAACATTCGAAGTTTTAATACTTCGATGTTCTGATATAGACTCGATTAATTAGTATTAGAATCTGGATTTGCTGCCAGTTATCCAGAGTGTAGCACTGTGGTGCAGGAAGTTGGAATATGTACCCGTTAAAGGCCAAGGCATGGAAAAAATGTAAAACACAATTTAAAAATGTGGAATAGATAGGATTCCTGTATATTCCGCTAAGACAGGAAAGATGTGGTGCACTGCACAGCATTTAGCAGCTTCAAACTTAAGCAGAAAGTTCTGCCTTCTTGCATAATTTATTCTGAATATATTAAAGTTTAATTTTCTGCCGCTAGTGCCAACAATGAAGTTCAAAACAAGGAAAAAGGGCTTATTTTAAAACTACATATAGCTTCATACATACATACATAAGTACTTTCATAGGCACGGTCGTTAAAATGTGCAAGCACATACACATTTGTATTGATTTTATTAGGTAGTTTAATAAATTAGCATTAGATAATCTTGAACTTTTCTGTACCAACAATTGGAAGCATTGTTTAACACTTTTCTAGTACAGTAACACAAATGCTTCTTTCCATTTATATTTATTCGTGTTTTATAGGTTTAAATTTATGTTTATTAAAAAAGCATTTTCAAACAGGAGCTGTGATTTAAAAAACTGGTCACAAGACCAATTAATACATGCAACCATAGTAACATTATTTCTGTTTAGCAGTACCATACCTGTCATCCATGGAGTATTACACTATGTATTTTTTTCTTTTGGGTTTCTTTTTCTTCTTTCATTTGTTTACCAGGTAGATGTGTTGGTCCAGAGACCATTTCAGCCAGAATTGGGGCTGAATTTAATTACGGATTCTTAATAGTTTATTGTCATCTTTATGCCGTAGGGTGTTGTGCATTGTCTGTGAAATGAAGCCCTGCAGAAAATTCTTCTCCAAGAAATGGTAACGTGGTTATCACCACTTTCTTGTGACTAATAAAACATTAGTGGTACCCATTTTAAAGTTCATCTGCAATGTTATTTTTGCTATGCATTTACTTTTATTAATGAAATTTAACTTGGTGTTTGTAGATATGGCAGTGACAGTGATGTCACAGGCAGCAAATTACTTTATCAAGTTAAGATAAAGTTTTGAAACCGATGAGTGCATAGAGAGACCAACTGTCCAGTAATTCAGAAATATGACCTGAGTAACAGATAATGGGGAAACGTAATGAGTTACCTGTTGTTTCTTCACATTATGTTGTTTCAGAGTTCTTCCTGAAGTGTTGGTGGTCCTGTCACTTATCCTCATGGGATTGCATTTAAAATCTTACTCAGTTATTCTGTATATTGAATGCATCTGCGAGATAAAAATTTTGTGATAAAAATGGCAGAAACTATTTTCTCTGATCCTTTTTCTGCAGTTTAGCTTGAGTAAGGCTTTAATAAAACATTCACTCCCACAAAGCAAAGCAGAAGAGAGACGGTGGAAAAAGTGAACTGCACCCTTAGGGTTTTAAGCTGTAGCAAGCAGATGATTTTCAAATGATTTACTTTTAAAGACGAAAAAAATTATAGTGTAATCTGGTTAGCATCTGATTATCTTTGCCATACAGTGTTCCAGCATTCCCTTAAGCTTGCTATTTTTTATGTTGATTTTACATGAAGTAAATTATGCTACAAAATCAGATTTGGTTTGACCAAAAAAAAGCTGTGATTGGTCATTGAAAGACAGCTTATCTGACACATTGTCTTCTCATAGTGGTAGAGGATGGGCATATTATCACACTGTTGGCAGGTGATAGCAGATGGGAAGGTGAAGGTCCTGTAACTTTTTTTCCCCTAGAGTGGCACTGTGATGATATCAGAGTTGCTGCCTGACAGAGCTTGATTTTTCTTAATTCTGTTCCTGGCAGGAGGCCTTCTGTGTAGGGGTTTGCTTGTTCTTCCTGTTTCCTCGTGGAATTTTGCTGGTGTGTGTGGCTTCCTTCCAGCACTCTATCGAATATGGACATTTTATTAACTACTGTTAATATTTAATTGGGTATCACTCCACAATCCAAATATTTACTGGTTTGTTGCAGTTTATTCATACCAATGAAGGTAAGTTTTTCACCAAAACCGATATGCATTTGTATTTTGAATGAGTTCTGATTGTAATGGGTGGCAGTGGTACTTCACTTTTGTAACTGACTTAGCCATGTGAGTGCTGTTGACATTCTGTAGAAAATTTTGGATTATTGGCTCCAATTTCAGTAGGTGTTTTCTTCTCCATTTGGTCTTCTTCCATGTGTTCAGTAGCATTGTTACATGAGGTTCTCTGGTTTGGTTGTTGGCTGGAGTGCCTTCTTTGCAGAATCTGCATGTCCTCCCCGTATTTGTGTAGGGTGTCTTGGTATCCTCCCACATTCCAAAGACACGCAGTAGGTGAATTGATGACTTTTACCATGTTAGTATGTGTATGTATGCCTGAGCAATACAGAAGAAAGGCCTGGCAATCTGCTTCCATTCCCTCCCCTTGCCTGTTAAGCTCTTTGCGTGGTGGTGGCCATTCACAGAGTTGCTATAGGCATCTGCTGTAACTTACAAGTGGGAGAGAGAGAATGTGTGTGTGTATATATATATATATATATATATATATATATATATATATATATATATATATATATATATATATATATATATATATATATATATATGTTTGGGGGGGGGTGTTGTTTCATTGTGTGACTCATACCTCTCACCTGTACAGATTCTCACAGAATGTCCAGATTTTTGCCTCATATTTTTGGCCTGTTTTTCATGAAATTGGGGTTTTCTGGCAAATTACTGGCAAATCATTAAAGACTGAAGTTAGAACATAATAGACTTTTGAGTTTCAGACTTCATACTCTTCAGAAAATAAATGCTAATGCAAAACCTGTTTATCAATGTTCTAAGTTTGTAAGAGCAATATTTAAAAATTGCCCTTATTTTTTGGCCTTTGTCCCACTTTTATTTATGGCTTTATCCAGATTTCTTGCTTTAAAAGGTATACACACCCTGAGATGTGCTGGTGTTTCTCTACAAGATTTATTCTGTCCCTTATGCAGCCCTTAAAAGGGTAAATCAAATATTGGAAAGTAAATGAATAAATAAGTGGTTGCTGCCTAGCAGTCCTTTGACCTCAGGCAGCGAAACTCTTGCCCATAGCCCGTGACCTCAGGCAGTGAAGCTCTTGCCCATAGCCCATTAGTGTCATTCTCTGCCCTTGCAGGAGTATGAGCTAGGTGGCTACATCTGAAGCATTGCACAGACTTTGTGACTGAACAAGGATGAGTTCAATTTTGCAATATCTGCTTAGGATCTTGACATGTAGTGCCATAGATCATGAAACATTGGCATCCAGAAAACAGCTGTGGGCCACACACAGCACTTCCTATGTGCCTGTTGCAGGATGCCCACTGGCACCTGTCAGACCGTGACAGAATATTCCTGTCATTTCCTCCAGATCACCAGTTACTCACTTTTCTCTTTCTTGTTATCACTGTCACTCCTGAGCTACTAATCAGATTTTTTAATATTAATTGCTGCTGTAACTTGATGGATGATATCAGTAGGGGTTGCTGTTCTGGGGCAACACATCTTTACATCTGTGGATGTCAAATGCTGATGTTCCTAGTATTCTTTGAGAGGAGCCAAGCTGTTGTATGGAAAACCAGTCTTCTATTTCTATGGTTTGCACCACTGTCATTGGGTGTTAGTTGGATATCGGGACCAAGTAGGCCCCTCACATCAGACAGTGAGGTGTTAAATAATTTTTATTACTGAGTGCAGCTTTTTGGCACTGTAAGCATTAACACTGGTGTTGCTGAGTGTGAATACAGCAACATGAGTTCAGGCAAGAAGCAAGACAATAACATTGGTTGTGCCCCATCCATGATCACTTCCAGTAGTAAAGTACAGGACAGGGTATGAGTGCCAGAGAGACCACTGTAACCTGGCCTCACAGCAGGTCTGTTCAGCAACACCTGTAAGAGTGTTTGTAGCAGGCATACACCAGCAGAGTTTAGTGACTGAACAAGGATGAGTTTTAGAGATGAATATATGTAAAATCTGCTGGAAAGAAGTCTGCAGGGATGTAAAAGGGCAGAGGGGTAAAAGAACCATGGAGACTGAAGAACACTGTCAGAGCCAGCAATAACCCAGTGTGGCTCAAAACATCATCCCAGAAGTAGTGAACTGCAGCAACACTTGGATTACTTCAGTGTTCTGGAACAGTGGCGGCATGATCAGAATTGCTAGAAATGCTAGTATGTACAGCCATATCTTTCAAAACACTTCTAAAGGTAAGATCCCAGTTGCTCTATCCCATTTCAGTACAAGAGTGCCATCCAGGAGACAGGGAAGCTGCAGACCACTCAGTGATTGATGTCATGTAACCAAGCCTTGCCACAATTGACTTTGTTTTCATCAGGAAGCATTCAGGAGATGAGCCACATTAAGAAGAAGATTGTAGTATAAGATGCATATAGTCTGGGTAGCAATGTCATGTCACTGCTCATCAACCACACTGGGATGAGTGAAGGATTGTACGTGTGTAGGCCCTTTTGTGGAAAGGGGGGAGGGAGAGACACCAGTGCTAAAAAGCCTAAGAACCATAATTGGTTTTGTATACAAGAATATCAACAAGTTGTTTCAATATGTTTGCTTCTGCTTTCAGCAGCTGTACACCATCCACTGACTGGTGGGAACAAAGTGAACACCTGCACAGCCCTTCTGTTGACTGCCTTAAGCATCTTACTGGGGCAGGGTCAGTACCTTATGTGACTGTAGTTAGTCGTGTGTACTAGAGTTGCACAGTAAATATGCAAGTAAAGAGTCTTGAATGACCACAGCTAGACAGTCTTTGCCATATTCCCTGTTGACAGTCACCAGTACTGTGGTTTCTCAGTAAGCAAACTAATAGAGGTAGGCACAGATATCTGAATTATCTTGGACATTATTACTTGGCGTAAAGTTTGTTCCTTTGAAGTAAATGCCTCTTGGCTTCTTTGTATCTGTGACTTGAAATATCAGCTGCTTCGTTGTGGTTGTTGTATAGCTGTCCCATGGAACAAAGGACTTTGCAGGCTGTTTTGACCAGTCTTACATGAATAAAAAGTCTGGAAGTATGGATGAAGAAGTACAGTAGGGCAAGGTAGTGTCCAGTATATTTCCCTCACATGGAGAACTTCATTTACATTGTATGCTGCAGTATTCTTACCGTACAGAATTCTGTGAAGACCTGATGTGGTGGTTTAATGGATGAGTACTGGTTTAATGGATGAGCTCCAGTACTTATGCATATTGTTATAAACAAGCTGTATTTCGATACATTATGACAGATTTTCAGTGAGGCAGTTGTCTATGGAAGTTTCCTTCTGTTTCTCTAATTAGAAATTCTTAGCCGAAATGCTGACCGTCTTGTTTAGCTTGGAATTGTAAATAAATTTGGACATTCTTTGAGCAATCCCTTGTAACATTAAGTTTTGATTTGTATTACCTGCAGCTGATTTTTACTGTGCATAGATTTGACACACCCAATTGACTGTTTCATTTTGAAATCACTTGTAATGCACTGTTGCATACAACACTTTACATAGCAACAGCACATTCTCTTGCATGGCTATAGATCGTGCAAACCCTCAATTTTAGTTGTACACACACACACAAGCTGCACATTTGTACTCTCACAGTGCTTTCCCTGTAACTGACATCGCTGCAGTAGATATTCATTCTCCGATACTCACTTTATCCAGTTCAGGGTCAAAGGGGAGATGGAGCTTGTCCAGGCATTCAGTAGACATAAGGCAGAGAAAATAATTTTGGGCAGGATATGCAGACATGCACAGATACACAACCCCCTATTGGCTCCTTTGGATGATCACTATTTTTACATGTCTGTGGGATGTGGGGGGATAGCAGAGAACCTGACAAAAACCCACACTGACAAAGGCTGAAATGCAGATTCCATGTAAAAATATGCCAGTCATGAACAACAGCAGCATTCTGAGGAAAAAATAAATAAATGTGAATGTGTGTCTGTTTGGTTTTAGGGACTGAGTGTTGGAGAGTCATGAGCAGAGTTCTCTGTTCCTGTAGTACACACATTTCATGGATCATTCAAATCAGATCCCTAAATATTTTTTTGTTTTTTTACTTCAGTGCTTCCCATTGACTTCACCAGGAAATATAAATCATCATCATCATCATCAAATCCGTTTTCCTTATTTTTCTACTTGCGTTTGTGGTGTCACTTCCATTGTTGCTACCTGTCTTGATTCAGTGCCACTCTTCTACCGTCTTTGACAGTCATATCTGACTATTGCAGGCCTTGTCTCATGCATTCCATCCATTTCTTGGCTTAATTTCTTAATTTTCTCATGCCTTATTCATTTTTCTCCAAAATTTATTTATTCTGTTTGTTAACCAGGATAGTGCAACAGGGACATGCAGGACTCCTTTTCAGTAGAGTCCAAAGGAGAAAAGCTCCAATACAGGCTTACATTAAGCAGTGAATTACAGTTGAATAAGGCATTACAGGCATCATACAAGTTAAACCTGTTTTAACAAGTAATTATGTACATTTGTAAGAATTTGCTTGAACTTGTATTCTGCTTTCCTGCATGTGTGCAGGAGTGGCCTTAGGTCAACTGGTGCCCTAGGCAAAAGGGCACCATGGCACCCCCCCACCACACTACCCTGTGCCCCCATCTTGGTCTACCTACACCAAATAAATACTGGAAAAGCACCCCTGCTAGATCAGCGCCCTAGGCGGCTGCCTAGTTGGCCTATGCCTAAGGCCAGCTATGCGTGTAACTCTGCCACCTTTATCTGTTCTCTTTGATTTTCTGTGCATTTGGGCTACTTTGTCTTCTGCTTTGATGTCATAATTTCTTTTTGTCCCACAGTGTGTATAGTATTACCCATCTCCGGTACTTCATCTCTGCCACCTTAATCTTTCTCAGTTGCTGTGCCTTCACTGCCCAGGTGTATGTGTCGTATAGAAGCACTGGTCAAGCCATTGCTTCCCACCTTATTTTTCATATTCTTTGGCATTTTTCTATCACACTCTGTACCAGATGGCTGCAGCACCTCTGTGTCTAGCTTTGACTTCCTCATTCAGACTTCCCTTCCCCTCGACAACACCTTCCAGATACTTGAAGCTGTTAGCCTATTTCCGTTTTTCTTCCATCTCAGTTTTTAGCATCTTCTGATTTCCCATTTGCTGCTATAACAACTGTTTTAAGTGTACTCATTTTTAAATTGTCAGTACATTTATATGAATGTACTCTCAGATACGAAGACTTTGAATGCTAGACTGTAGTTTTGAGGTATTTTTTTTCCTTTTTTGTAGTGACAATTCATTTATTCAGTGTGTTTTAGTTTATTGAGGGTTTTATTAGGATGGTTAAATAGGTAGAATCTGTAATGCTACTCTGTGATCATTTTTTTTCTCCTGTCTATGTTTCTATACCAAAAGTGAGCTAACCAGTGAAGATGTCATCTAAGGAGGCATGAAGCTGCTCAGTTTGACCGTCCAGGTGTCTGTCAGCCTTCTTTGCTTCCAGTTGCCCACTGAGCATTATGCTACACACTCACCAAAAAAGGCTACAATGCCTAGCTTGGCAACTTCAAACTCATACTGTCTGGCAGAATATTGGTGCTGTACAAGCCACCATTTACTTGGCAGCAATTAGTCAGCAGAAATCACATTTCCCTTCCTTGCAAGCAAGCTGCCAGTGGTCATTCATTCCCATAATCCCCCCAACACACTTTCAGAAAGTAAGCTGCTACTCAAACTTAACATGGGGCATAGTTAGGACTTTACCTCTTGTACATCACATTGCCCAACTTTTATTTTGTATTCTTTAACTTTTAATTTGTTTTTAATTCTACTGAGAACTTGATTTCTAGGGAATTTATTTAGGTGGGAAGTGTCTATCTTAGGGGAAGTACTTTGTGACCTTTTTGTCCACAGTGTAAAAAGCTATTTTTTTCCACATTATAGTGAGTAGGAAATGAGGTCCATGTTTCATCTTTCAAACTTTTATATGTTAAACTAAGTATAGATTAAGGTTTAAGGATGTTGTTTTATTATTGGTCTGGTTTAGTGGTTGTCAGTGTTTTTATGTGAACTGTGTGTAGTTTGTTAGTCTATTGAGAATATACAAGGCTTAGTGGAATTTTAGTAAGCTTGTTGATTCAACAAGACTTAAGGTAAGTGCTCATAGGATCATAACGTCTACTAAGCTAATGACCCTTATAGGGCTTTTTTAAGCCTACCATGCTACCTAAATGTAATGGACCAGTTTGGATCCCATGTTTTTTGTGTATGGTATTATATAACTTGGGCATGGGTGGACAAGCATTTACAAGCTCTACCTTTCTAAAAGGGACACAAGTTCAAGGCCAGGAATAAATTTAAAATTCTAATAACTGTAAAAATAAAAGGAATAACTAGGTTGACCGAAGCACACTTTACAATTCCTCATCCACTGATCTAGGTTGCACTTGAATAAGTGTAGGGAGGAACTTGGCTTTGCATGAATGAGAAGCCTTTTCCAGGGAATGTGTAGTCCCTGTCACATATGCCTGTCTCTCCAACATGTTATTTATGTTATAAGGGAGGTTGAGGTCCTTATGTCAAGTATTTCTGATGCTTTTTGTTTTGAGATATGCAACAGGTCCATTAAAGTTGGATCAGAAGATGCTTTGTAGGCCAGGTATAGAATATCTCTCGGCAGTCTGTAGGAGACTGAGTATAAAGATAAGCCTTTGATGCAGTCTGCATAAGACATGTTGACTATACTATATTTTATTTTTGTGAGGAGTCTCTGTGAATGTTCCTCTTGCTGCATATGCCTGGTCAGGTACTTGGTGAAGGGAGAATTGCACTCCGTGATTGGTCTAATAAGTTCCGAGTACAATGGAACAATGGCATCTTTGGACCTAGATGCCATATCCTTGCTTGTAAGTTACACAACATATAATAATTTCCTTACTACATTAGTCACAAGGTGGCCAAAGGCCACATCTCTACTTATACGTGATCCCAAATCTCAGACTACTAGGTCGACATTTCAGTAGTAATTTGCCAGGATGGCAGTCTTTTTCCAAAAGAGACTATTATGCACTTCTTGGCATGGAGTTTGACAGTGACTCAGGCAGCAGTTATTAGTTTGTATCAGATCCTCTTGGTAGGGCATTTGTGTCACTGATTCTGTGACTGCACCTAGTTTACAGTTATTAGCCTTCACTTCAGAGAAGTAGAAGCCAAAGAGGAGCAGCCCCAGCACTGAGTTTTGAAGGATCTGCTAGTGACCTGCCATTTAGTGGAGGTAGACTCCCCTATCCAGACTTCTTGGGTTCTATCTGTGAGCCAGCTGGCTATCCAGCAGGTGACATAAGGGTCTGTACTCAATTTCATGAGCTAATCTACAATGCCTGACAGAGGTATTTTGTCAGATGCTTTAGCCAGGTCAAAGTAGGCAGTATACACCATTCTGTCCTCATCCAATGCTTTGGTGACTTTCTTGAAGAAATCTACCAGGTTGAGTAGTTATGACCTATCCTTTATGAATACAAACTGAGTTGAGTCCAGTGCATGAAGGTTACCAGTGTCATAATTTATTGCACCTATGATTATTTCCAAATGTAAATCCACAGGAAGAGTAGTCAGGCTTATGGATCTATAGTTTTCTGGGTCCATAGATGACCTGTCGTTGTGCTAAGGGATAACAGTTGCAGTCCTCCATTGGTTCAGCACAAGTCTGTTTGAAGTATCCAGTTGAGTAGTGATTATAGTGGGCCCAATAGGTCCTTTTTCATGCTATTAAGGAGGTAGTCTGGAATATTATACAGTGTTTTGGGCCTTGGAGATCACTTTTATGACCTGTTTCGTAGTGATAGTTAGGTATATTATGGTTGGGGGGGCATTTCTTTAGAGGTGTCTAGTGGTGAAATGGGGTAAAATTGGAGCTGAACTTGGACAGTAAATTAGCTAAATCTTCTACCTCATTATAGGTGGCTCAGTTTGCAATTAGTTTGACATATTGCTGTGCATCACTTTTGAGGTTGCGGACATAGCTGAAGAATGCCTTATGGTTGTCCTCAGCCTGAGAGGATTCTTTTACCTCAAAACTGGCTTTGGTAGACCTAATTAGTCGCCTGAGCTGTGTATTAAATTTGAGGGGGTTCTTGCCTTGCTGGTCATTGGACTTCCTTTTTTGGGACATGACTTTCTTCCTTTTGTCATGCAGACTGTTTATGCTGGGATTCTGCCAGGATGGCTTTTTCTTTTTTGAGATGGTATTGTGCTAATTTCTGGTAGGTATTGCTGCGTCTATGCAGTTGTATACAAGGTTATATGTGGACTTTGTGAATGGCTCCACATAGGCAGTAGTGTTACCTGGGTTTTGGGGTGGTTGAAATTTTGCCAAGGTGTCAAAGCAGAAAGTTTGCTTTGAAATAATTTCTAAAAGTTCCAGAATTAGGATGTGTCCAAAGCTTTATTTTTATTTCAAAGTAGACGGCTTTGTAGTCTGACCTAACAAGTGAGGATGTTGCATTTGGGAGGAGGGGGTCCAGTGTTCTCCCTTGTTTGTGAGGATTAGGTCAAGGATGCTTGCATCCCTAGTGGGTGTGTGGACTAGTTGGGCCCTGGCCTTCATGGCATTCATGTTGATGAAGTCCAAGAATCTTTCAGCTTGCATGTATTTGGTCATGTACATTTCCTGGTTTATACAAGGGTAGTTTGTCACCCATGAGTATGGTGTTGCGTATAATGGATTGTGACGCCAGTTTTATTTAAGTAAATGGTGTGGGTATCATGGGCAGTAGCAGTGGCCTTGTAACTCGCAAGGAGCATGATATGGAACTTTGCTTATGGTGAATTGTACCTGGAGAAGCTCAAGGGCATCATACTGTTTGACCAGCTTTGAGGTGCGATTGATTTTGATGTAAATTGAGCCACCTCCATTTTGCCCTTTTCTGTGCAGTAGCAGGTATAAATGTGTGGAAGGCGTTACAACTGTGAAATGATGGGGTACTCTCTGCTGCTTTTAACCACAATTCAGTCTCTACACAGACATCTCTATTCTTCAGGGTGAGGAAAGCTTGCGTGGACTGGAGTTTTTGTTTAGACTTGTAGCATTGAGCAGATTAGATTAGATTGAATAGATTGACATTTAGATTATCAGGGATTGGTCTAGCTGTGTCAGATGGTTTTCAAGTTGGCAATGCTAAAAAAGGCACTGTGGGCTGGACAAAGTATTATCCAATATTTAGAAGCCTAAAGAAGATGGGTGCTGATCATCCCTGGTGAAGCAGCATGGTCTGTCAACCATATACTCCAGGCTGACAAATGCTGTACTCCTGTCAAATAACACCAAAAACTAAGCCAATTATCTTCTGTTCATACTGTGGCATTGTCCATGGAGAAGGTAGAATGCTGCTCAATGCTAGGCTGGTACCGGCTTGGGACACAATCTGAGAGGTCCATAATGTCTCTTTTTATGTAGTCCAAAGAGGTATGTCTCAGGTCATTTACACCTGTACTGACTTTGACTGAGTCATATTCCTACTTGTGGTTCAGTGACCTGAGTGCTTATGTGATGTGGCATATCCTGGTCCCGGATAGCCAACTTACGGTAAGCCTGTCTTTGCTCAGCCTGATGAGCAGGACATGTGTGTGACATATTGGAGTTTCCTTTGACCATAATATTAGAATGTGGGGTTGTCTGCCTTATGGCCTTAGACGCTGAGACATTGTGAGTTGAGGCTGAATACGTCTTCATGGCTGTTGTTGCAGTAGTGTGTCTTTCAGGTTGCTAAGGATAGTTATCATGATTTCTGCGTCTGGGAGACCTTTTAGGTTTGGGAAGCATACTTTTAAGGGCCTCAGCATATGTGGGTCTTTGTGTTTGCCCTATGGTGTATGTAGCAGGTGATGTGTGATGTTTGGTAGCTGTAGTGGTTTTATATGAGAGCATTGCATCCACACACAGAGAATGTATACTTGCATCTCTCGTATACTGTGTCAGATGTTTTGAATTAAGTGGTTGTCAGACTGTGAGAATTTCTACATTGTCTCAGAGTGACCAAGTCTACATAGCTGGTTGCAGAGACAGGAGGAAAGTCAGGAGCCATGGTTTTGGGTATTTATGTAGTAGACTTCAGTGGGAATGGTACCAAGAGTGTATTTAGGTAAGGCTGTGATTAGTGACAAACTTGTTATATTCCTTTTGTGTATAACCACTGTATAGGGGAATTAAATGTGTCTATAACAGACTTGCTGGAATCTTAGATGTGTAAGAGTTGTGACCTTAGTCTAATCGTGTGGAGTGATGCTCCCCTTCAAACGCACGTGGTGCTCATCAGGCAGCTACGTACTCAGGAACTTTAATGGGTGTTTTTATAGGGAAATTGAGATTCTAAACACCCGTGTCTGTACAGGGCACTGGCCACTGCTGTCGCATAATGATTCCACATAGGCAGATAACCTGATAAAGCAGATAAAAAAGCACATTTGAAATCTGCCTGTGTGATTCCCAAGTTCAGAACAGACAAAGCTATGCTTTTCCAGTAGTAGAGTGCAGACCTAACCTTTCTTAATGCGCAGTCAAGCAAAGTTGAGTCCAAAGCACAGAAACTACAGAACAGACAGCAAATTAACCAGCAACCACTTTCTTGAACAAGATGGCAACAGTGCAGAAAAGTAGTAGTTAAGATCAGTGAAATACAGTGGCACTTAAGTACAGAAATACGTTACATACTTCAGCAATGTAAGAGCAACACACTTGGATAACTTAAGAAAAGTGGAAAATATTGATTTGAAAAATAGCGCAGATCATCATCAACCTCCCCTTTTTTCCATTTTCTACATGGGGTTGGGGTGTTGTCCACTTTTGCTATCTTTTGATATTCAGTGCCACTGTCCTACGTTCTTTGACACTTATGTCTGACTGTCACAGGTCTTCTGTCACACAAGCCATTCACCTCTTTGACAGACACCCTCATTTCCTCTTGTCTTCTTCCTGTCTGCTCCAAGTCATCTTCACCAGATTGTCTTCTGCTTTTCTACACATGTGCCTGAACCACCGTATTCTGTTCTTTGATTTTCTCTGCAATTGGAGCTACTTTGGCTTCTGCTCTTGTATCACATTTTCTTTGTCTGTCCCACAATGTGCATCCTACCACCTAACTCAGTTACTTCATAGCTTCATAGGAGGTTACTAGGCTAGCATCCCTAGAGCCCTTACAAACCTAGCCATGTTAATCCTGAGTTGCCTAAATTGTCCTTGGTTAGATGGATGTAATTCGCAGAGCGAGTCTATCATAAACGGGCTACCCTTGTCCATGAGGGACATGGGTGACACTCTCAGGGTGAGTTTGCAGTCTTCCATCCATTTGTCCAGGTTGTGCTTGAATAGGGTCAGTGAGAAACTTGGCTTCACCTAAATTGGAACTTTATTCCAGAGTAGCAGCAATCTCTGGGAGACATATTTGCCTCTCTAGCATGTTCTGTTAATGTCACAGTCTAGGTTAAGATCCCTAGAGCGAGTCACTCTTGTGCCATTTGGCTTGCAGATGTGCAACATTTCCATCATGGCAGAGTCACAGACTACCCTGTAGGGCAGGCACGAGTCTAGTGTCAGCAGCCTATACAATACAGATTACAGTGACAGGGCTTTCAGTCTATTCATGTACGTCATGGTTTGGAGGCCCTGTATTTTCTTGGTGAGACCTCTGTGGTCTCTCCAGCTGCTGCAGGTGTCTGGTGAGGTACATGCAGAAGGGAGTAATTGTACTCTATTAATGGTCTGATGAAGGTCGAGTACAGCGGAGTTATAACATCCTTAAACCTGAATGTGATACCCTTATTTATGCGATGCACAACATAGAAGGCTTTCCTTGCCACTGTGGAAACTTGGTGGTCAAAGTTCCGATTGCTGTCTACCTGTGTTCCTAGATCTCATACCACTGGGTTTGAACTTAGGGGGGGGCGCTGTCAGTATTGTAATTAGCAGGGAATGCCAAAGGGTAAAATGCACTTTTTTGCATCTAGTTTTAGACCATGGCTTTGGCACCAGACATCTGTCTCTGTTAGCCCTTCCTGTAATATGTTAACATCATTGGAAGACTCAATGATTGTACCCAATTTGCAATTATCCACAAACTTGGTAAGCCAAAGGCTGTCTACTTTAGTCTGGACTTCCGAGAAGTAGATTCCAAACAGTAAAGGACCCAGCACAGATCCTTATGATATGTCACTGGTGACGGGTCTACTGGTAGAGGTGGAGTCACCAACTTTGACAGTATGTGCTCTGTCGCTAAGACAGTTGTGCTCTGTCGCTAAGACAGTTGTCTGCCCATCTAGTGACGTAAGAGTTAATAACCAGCTGGGAGAGTTTTTCAATCTCCATCACCTCTCGCTTCAACTGCTTTGCCTTTGCAGCTCTGGTTTTTGTACCATGCAGTAGTAATGGCTGCACCACTGTTTTGTACATGTTACTTTTCAGCTTCCTTAACATTCTTCTGTCATATGCTACACCTGACACTCCATGCCATTTGGCTGCAGCCCTAAAGATTCATAGCTTTTTTTTTTTTTGTTTTAACAAGAAACATCTTTATTAAATTATCACACATAGGCAATCATACATTTATATAAATGAAAACCAACCATATAGACATCATTTTAGTTACAAAGATTATATATCACAAACTGTATTGACATTATATTTGCAAACATTATACATCAGTTAAAATCTGTCCAGTCTTTCTTAGTCAAACATTATATACCACATTCAAATCCTGGCTTCTTTTAAACTTTGTTCCTCTTCTGTATGTATTGTTTTTTCTTTGTAGTTTGCTCCTACCATTTTCTAGAGATCACAATTCCAGTTTTATCTCTTACTATATTCATTATCTCTAGTAAAGTTGGTTTAGACTTTGATTTCCATTTTTCTAGTAATTGCTTTTTGGCAGCCACCATAATTAGACCTAGCAAGGTCAGTGTGCAGGGAATCATTAAAGTCTATACCAACTCATTGCACTCCCAGAAAATATTTCCCAATTGCCTCTTTCTTCCCCATCACACCTTCAAGATTTGCTGTCTAACTGAGGAAAAATTCTTTTGGAGTCTACTTGGGGTATAACAATACCTATGTAAATACTTCAAGCAAAGATCCTAAATCTTCTAGACTTGTTGAACATTTGGGAGGCCTACATATATTCCCCTGTAGTTTTTTTGTGAATTGCTTATCCAGTTCATCTTCCCAATCCTTTCTAACCTCCTTTGGTTGATTCTTATAGTTATTCCTTTTTTAACAGCAGCTTCTGTTCTACATTCTACTAAAAACTATGAGAGAGCTTGTCTTTCACTTAGGATGCCTCTTTTCTTTCTCTTTGCCTATACCCTGATATCATTCCTTGAAAGGGAAGCCAGTCTCTAGTCTGCAGTTCAAATAAATTCTTGGCCTCTTCCCATTGTATTGCCTTTCCCTCTCTAATTATTTGTTCCCAATACCTTGGTTCTTTTGCCTGTTTTCTCCAGTAAATTCCAGCCCTTTCTTGCCTTTTGTCTCTATCCCTAATTGCAATCATCCCTATTGGCACAATCTCCTTTCTCCATTCCAACATTGGCTTAGTACTTAGAATATTTCTGCTACTGTACAGATATAAAACTCTATCGTTATTGTTATTCTCCTTGATAATTTCTGTCCAAAATCATGGTCTCTCCCAGTCTGTCCTTGTTTCTTGAGATTCCTCCCTGTTTCATCTTCGTCCATTTCCACTTAGAATTATAGACTTCTGCTTGTGCTATGTACAGGAGCCTCAACTGTGTAGCTCTGAAGTATCCCTTCAAATTGGGCAATACCAAACTGCCTTGTTCAACTGGAAGAATCAACTTATCCCACTTGACTCTTGATGTTTTCCCCTCCCAGATAAAATTCTTCAGCTCTTTCTTAATTGCTATCCACAACTTCTCTTGTTAATAAAAATATGCCTGACTGGTGTATAAAACTAAAGGGACTAAAAACATTTTAGCTGCCTGTACCTTGCTATCCATATAACAAAGCTTTAATTTCTCAGTTTTTGTGTTATCTTTGTTTAGTCTCTTCCCACATATCCTTAGCTGCCACCCCAGAATCCTTTTTTTAATCCATACACCTAAGAACTTCATTTTATAATGTCTCTATAAATATGGATATTGATGAACCAATTAGTGTGTGGGTACATAATTTACAGCTATTGCCTTTGTTTTAGATTCATTAATTTTGTATCCAGAAAATATTTGAAACTGCCTCAAAATGTTCTACAACACTGAAATGTACTTTTCTGGTTCATTTGCCATACCAATAATATCCTTGAATTTCTGAGTCTCTTTATTTTCATTGCCAGTGGTTCTAAATATAGTGCAAATAACAAAGGGGAAAGAGGAGACCCCCTGCTTGGCTCCTCTGCTCAAACAGAAATTACCTGGGAGGAATCTACCCACTTTAATTTTTCACTTGTGATCCCTCATACTTCCTCCTAATCAACCTTATGATTTTATCAGGGAATGCAAGTGCTTCCATTGCCCTGCTCATAAACTCTCAGCTTGCTCTGTCAAATGCATTCTCTGCATCAAGACCCATCAACAACAGTGGCATTTTCTTACATTCAGCTTCCCTCTGCATTGTTAGTGTTCTGTTAATGTTGTTAAATGTTTACCTCCCCTCCACAAAACCACATTGATCCATATCTATCAATTTTGGCATCAGCTTTGCCATTCTTTTAGTCATTGTAGACATAAAGACTTTATACACCAAATGTCTGAACCAGAGATTCCTCTTGTACTGAGTGGGATTACTATTGCAACAACACATCATCAATAGGGTAAAACTAACCTGTCTCATAACAGTCTAAACCCAGATCATGTTCCCTATTAGTGGGTGAACAATCCAACGCTTGGTGAATTCTGCTTCACAATGATGGGAAGAGCTGACATCGAAGGATCAAAAAGCAACTTTGCTATGAATGTTTGGCCCCCACAAGCCAGTTATCCCTGTGGTAACTTTTCTGACACCTGCTTAAAATTCAGAAAGCCAGAAGGATCATAAGGCCTCGCTTTCACAGTCTGTATTCATACTGAAAATCAAGGACAAGCGAGCTTTTGCCCTTCTGCTCCATGGGAGGTTTCTGTTCTCCTTGAGCTCGCCTTAGGACACCTGCATTACTGTTTGACAGGTGTACCACTCCAGTCAACCTCCCCATCTGACACTGTCCCCGGAGCAGGTCGCGCCCAGCCGCTAGGAGCCAGAAGCAAGAGGCCCCCCCCCCTCACCGGGCAAGTGAAAAAAAATGTTGAGTAGTGGTATTTCACCAGTGGCCGAGGCCTCCCACTTATTCTGTGTGGTTCATGGTTAGGATTGACATGGGCCTGTATGAAGCTGGATCTGATGGGTCTTTGCCCTCTTTAGGTATTATAGCCACCACCGCTTTCTTCCAGGATGTTGGTGCTTCTCCTCCTCTTAAAATACTGTTAAACCTTCCAAGTCTTTATCATTTTTTCCCTCCTAGCTTCCAGACTTCCACAGGAATACCAACTTTTCCTGGGGACTTTCCTGTGGATTGGTTATACATTACCATTTTTATCTCATCTCCTCCTATCCTAACTATTAGTAATTGAGCCTTATCCACCTCTAAAGGCATATTTAACTTTTCCATAACTTGATCTCCATATATCTCTGCTGTATACAGACTTTCATAAAATTTCTGAAATATCCTCTACAGGATCTCTTGTTATCTTCCCTGTTATAGGTTCCCTAAACTTAGCGACAACACCTTCTACTTTTTGTTGCCCGAGTCATTGCGCTAAAAGTTTTTGTGCTCTGGCATTATCAAAAAACAGTTGCTTAACAGCAGTCTTTATAAACTCATGCATATTATTGAGGTGGTAATTTATTTTCTGCTTAGCACTCTGCAATTGCTTGTCTTCTTGTTCTGTGAGATTCCCCCTATTTTGCAATAATTTAACATTTGTCAGCTCCTCTGAATAATTCTTGATACTTCTTAACCATATATATCTCTCTTATTTCCACCCTCTTTTTAAACTTCACATTAATTTTATTCCACTCCCTAGCTATATTTTCAGAAGAAATTTCTATCTTCTTTAATAACTTCCAAATTACTTCCACTCCTCTGATTCTAGCTTTAACCTGTTCATTCAGACTTCTCTTCTCCTCAACCACCCTTCCCTGGAAACTGTTAACCTCTTCTACTATTTTCCCCTTCTGTCACATTTCTCAGCTTTTTCTGATTTCCCACATTAGCTGTCATTACATCTGTCTTGTCTGTATTTAGTTTCACCCTGTGTACCTTCAGGTTTACACTCCATTCTTCCATTCTTTGAAGGTCTTGCTCAGAGTCTGCATGTAATGCCGCATCGTCTGCATACAACAATTTTGTTAATCTTTACCCCCTGACCTGTTTGCCAAAGTAGTCCATCACCAGTGTGAACAGCAGTGGGCTCAGAGATGAAACCTGATGCGCACTCACTTCCACTGGAAATCCATCTGTTAGACTGAAAACTGTTAATAGTAAAGTCATTGGGTCCTTATACATAGCCTCCACTAATTCTACCAGTGTTCCTGGGACTTTGAACCACAGCAAGACTGCCCAAATCAGCTTTCTTGAGACCTTATTGTATGCTCTCTCCAAGTCTAGGAATGCCCAGTTGGACTCTTTCCTCATCTCTAGCTTCTTCTCCACTATCTTTCTCATTGCAAACATTGGGTCAGTTGTGCCGATGTGAATCCATACTGCTCATCTCCCATCTTACTTTCTAATACATTGCATAATTGTTTGTGAGTTGCCCTCTCCAGAATTTTCATGCAGTGTGATAAGAGTTTGATACCTTTATACTGGCCACAGTTGTGAAAGTCCCCTTTGTTATTGAACACTGACACTAGAATGTGTATTCTGCAGCCATCTGGGATGCACCTTTCTTCCATACTGCTATGAATACCCTCAGGAGCCATTTCTCCCCTGTCTCACCCAACATCTTTACTATATCTGCTGTGACCTCATCTGAGCCTTCTGCTTTCCCTGACTTCATTTTTCTTAGTGCTGTTCTTACTTCTTCTATGGTGGACTCCTTGTTGCCTTTCATAGTAGGCTGTGTCTGGGGCAGTATACCTTCTGTGGGGTTTTCTTCATTCAGATGCTGCTAGAAGTACTCCTTCCATATACCTTTGATGTCCTGTGGAATGTTGAGCAGATTGTTAATGTCATCCCTTTTTGAAGGGTGCTTGTCTATCTTTTTATCTTTCTGCTTTGCCGTGCAACCTGATAGTTTTTTTTCTGCCATCTACTGAGTCACTTTCAAAAATTTGGTAGAGTGCCTCTAATGATTTCTTCTTTGCTGTTGCAAATAGATACACTTTTTTTATGTTCAGAATGTACTAAGTACATTTTTTATTGTCATCCATTGTCTGTATTAACACACACATTGTTATGTATGTATGGATTTGAAGAATAATGTGAAAAATATTGGGGGGGTCTGGAGTGCGATTATCTTTTGTCATGAAAACTGATCTTCCAGTACAAAATATTTTATTTGTCCCACAAATCAGATCTCTACTTATTCAGTTTTTTTTTCTATTTTTTTAAGTTTGAATTGCAGTTTCCATTCATCACTGCAATGTAGTAATACTGTAATATAGTAATTGCATGTAGTGTCTGTTGAATCAGGCTTTATGTAGTTGCTGTAGGATTTTACAAATGGGCTATCTCACCAAAAAAGGGGTTAGCAATGATGAAAGTAACAATTCTTCCAAATTAGGTTATTCCATTTTAGAGAGGCAGACTAATCACTATATTGATTATTGATTAGCTAGCCAAGGTCCCAGATAGCTGCCGGAATTTGACTCCATTATATTTCTCCACTGTCTCCTGTTCCTGCTATCTAGCCACCTCACAATCAAATTTGAGCCCATTCATTCTTCCAAACTGTTTATCCTCAGTACAGAAGTCATGCAGATGTGGGGGTTCTTTGTGCCTTCTCTGGTATTTAACCAGCAACCGTTTTTTTGATTATTTGATTTCTCCTGAGCCCAGGAAAATCAGTAAGTGGCAGAGCCATCGACTGTCCCTGGTTTTGCCTTTTATTTCTTGTCCTGCCCTTTGTAAAATGTTTTATTCTTTGGTAAATCACTTGTAGGTTCATGGTTTTGTAAGACTAGTGTGCATTTGCATGAACTAAGTTAGAATGTTTGGGAGACTGTGTTTTATGTGAATAGTTTGTCTACTGTGTACATTTGTGAGAAATTAAGTTGAATGATTTACTTACTTTATTTTATCACAAGCAAGGATCTGAGGTGTACACAGTCAGTGATGGTGCTATGATTTGCCCGGTATGGGAGCTATTTGTGGTGGAGAATAATTGCAGCTGAAAGTTAAACATTATTAATCTGTCTTTGCAGGGCTAGTGTGCATTTGTCAAAAGGAAGGTAGATTAATTTACTGTGGCCTTTTTTTAATTGCAATTAGGTATTTGAGGTGAAGACAGTGAAGTGGCTGTGTTGAATGGGTTAGGCATTGGTAGATATAACAGCAGAGTGAGTAGTGCTTTATGGTTGAAAAGTTTTAAGATGGGCAATTTTGTTATTAGTAAGTTACGTTTCACTTATTATAGGAAAAATGTTGAAGACTGGTCAGATTTGAAACAAACTCTCACACATTTGCTTTACTAAACAATACAAATTGAAACAATCTGGTAGGTAACTATTCAGTTAAAATAATCAGGAGGATAAATCCAAAAGAACATGGGTATTATGCATGGTCAAAAAGTATGCAACAAAGCCCAGGTGGTTTAGGAATTTTATGTGGAAGTGCTTAGGTATTTTTGTAAACCAAGCAGACTTTAAATAATTTTTCCTCAGGTAGGTAGCAAATGTTGGAGGTGTGACGGAAGGAGTGGTAACCGGGAATATGTTTTTTTAGGAGTGTAGTGAGTTGGCAGATTTTAAAAATTCCCCTGCAGAATACTCTGTTACAAATGTTGGATGAGCAAATGGCTTTAACTAAAGAAATTATTCCTTTAATTTGAGATACAAGACCTGAATTTGCCTATACATAGTAAGGTCTTACTATGTTTAATACTATTGGCTGCCAAAAAATAATTGATAGAAAATGGAAGTCAAAACCTAAACAAAGTATAATTGAATTATTGAATACTGTAAGGAAGACAAAAGAAGTAGAGGCTGGGATAGTTAGAAAAGAGAAGGAGCAAATTGCATAGAAATAAATGGAATTTGTGGAAACAATACATGGAGAATTATGTTCAGGATGAGAGTTGATGAGAGTTGTTGAAGGGATGGCAGATTTGAGCAATTTCTGTAATATTGGAGTAATTGTTAAAAAATAAATCAGAAGTACAATATAATCCATGACATATTAATATGGTTTGTTTTCTATTAATGTATATGTGCCTATGGCTTAAGTGATAATTTAATAAAGGTGTTTAAAAAAATACAAAAGAAAAAAGTGCGTTTGGCCAGTCTGTGGTTTGAAAACCATCCAGGTTTCAAGGTACACTTAATCCACCACTGGGAACAGGTGACCTGCATCAAAATGGGGACCACAGTACCTTTCCATGTACAAGTGTGCACTCCTGTACACTTGAAATAAAGGCTAGAGCTTAAAGAAGCTTGGTGACTCAGTGCTCACTCCTGGGCCATCTTTTGCTTTGCCATTCCTCCTGCGAGAGATTGTGGCATAAGACAACCCAAACACACCTGCACCAAGGCCAACAGCACCAATTTTCCAATGCCAGGTCCATTGGACACACAGTCGGCTAATTAAACCTGTGTCACCTGGGCAGTAGTCAGTACTTTATGCTGGTTGAACTGGGTTTAAGCAAAGATCTGTGGATATTTCAAAGGTGAATTTGTATTCTGTTCTTACTGGATTGGTAATAATGGACTGCATAAAACTGAAGTTTATGCAGCCTTTGGTAGACTGATGAATTACCATTAATAGTACCTTCCAAACTTGACCCAGGTACTTCAGTCATTTAATACAGCTAATAAAGAAGAGTAGAAGATTGAAATTGATAACATAGCTGGAAAATTATTTTGTCAAGTGAAAGAACATAACACTTTAGAGCTAGCATGTGAAGGTGCACCTTGTATTCTGGGACACAGTTTTTTTTTACATACTGGAAGATGTAGTAGTGAAACCTTGCTGTTCTCTGATCCATAAATGTAGTATATTGTTTCTAGACTTAAATTGGCAAAAATCCCTTTAATGTCATCAGAATTGTTTTCTTCCATAGCAGTGCGGTTATTGATATATGAGTGTGCCATTTCAGCTTTTGTTACCATTTTTTCACCGGCACCAAGAAATTCTATATGTTACTGCAGCAGTAGTCAGTTGCTGTGCTGTTTATTCTGAAAATAACATGCAGTATGAGAAGGCAACACTTCATGTTAGCACAGATGAAGTATGGCTTAATCTAGAAAAATGAGGGGTTAATAGAACACACTGTAGATTATGTGGCTTTATTTCTTCCGCATCAGTCTGAACTGCGGCCATTATCCACTACTTTGACAAAATAATCTTGCTGTTTGGTGTTTGTCTAGGTGTATGAATAGACTAGGTCAGGCTTATTCTCTTCTGGTTCACAGATGTACTTTGGTGGTACATTTTCTGGTTTGGCTTGCTAATAAAATTGAAAAGGCTTTTTTCAGTGTGTATTTCCTTGGAAGTGGATTTCAGAAGCAACTGTTTCTTGTCATGGGAAATTGCCATAATCGGATACACCGAGTGTAGTTTTCCTCTTCGTAGGGTTAGTTTGGCGCTCTGAGAAGAGAAGGGATTGGAGCCTAAATACCATGTTTCCTGTGATGACCCCTCCCCCTTGTCTCTCCATCTTTGATTACTTAAGTTATTACATCCCTTGTCCATTGACATCGGAGGTCTGTCTGCAGTGCTCTGGAGCTATGATGTACTGCAGCTGGACTTTCTTTTAGCAGTCTTTTTTTCTCTCTGGTAATTATGAGCAGTTACCAGCCATGTACATTGGTGTTAGTAGGAGAAATGTCTTCTTTGAGATGTCTGTTTGTTGTTCTGTTCTGGCTTTGTGCCATTTCTATCCATTGGAGGTTGTAATTGTAAATATATTTTCAACAATGATGCATGTTAAGCTATAATGCAAGGTCCTGGCCGTCTGAGCACTGTACAGAGAAACTCGTGTTAGCAATTCCTACCTTCTTTTACTGTTAAGAGTATGATTACATCATAGCCAGTACGTGTGCATGTGTGTTAAGTGAATTACTAAATACTTTTTCCAGTATTAACTGAGCTTATGTAGGTCTATTTTATGTAGCATTGCCTATATCCATTGTCTTGATGTTGAAAAAAATGAAATTCAGAATCGTCTCATCAGTATTTGTTTCAAATTGTATTAAAAGCTACCATAAAGTATGAAATATTGTAGTGAATCAGAAGAAAAAGTAATGGTGAACTGTCACTTAATTGTTTTTCTTGTTATGTACAAAGACAGATGGTGGTGTTTCTGCTTGGAGTGAGCAGCCTGCAGCTATTTGTTCAGAGTAATTGGACTGGGCCTCCAGTTTGCATCCATCCCCAGGATTTTCTGCCATCAACCACTCCAGAGCTGTTTTCTGAGGTATGTTTATAATGACATGTAAAACTTTGATAACAGTTGTCTGGGGATCACTTAGGAACTGGGGAGTTGAAAATAAATTATACAGTAAACTCTCTTAACTGGAATTCAAGCAACCGGCACTCTCAAGCAACCAGCAAAAACATATAGAACTACAGTACAATTTTCATGTGTTGCACTTTGACCCCCCCCTCCCCCAAGAAACATACCTTATGTTTTTAGAGTTTTAAAAAGGAAGACAGAAATAAATTCCTTCTCTCCCCAACCTGAGAACAAGTCAAACCAAACAAATAGTATAGGGTATAGTATTAGTCAGGGCTATTTTTAATAGTAACTCTCAAGCAACCAGAAACTAGTTGTCTGACATCTACCAATCTCCATGGGTGCCGGTTAACTGAGAGTTTACTGTATAATGCAAATTTGGATCTTTACAGCAATTTAAATGTTTTAGCACTTTGGAGGTTATTGTGATAGAATACTTTTTTCGTCCTCCTCTTTTTTCAGCCATATAGCTCATCTTGTATTTGACCAATTAATTTCCTCTTTCCATTTCTGCAACATTTGCAGACACTGTAGAGATAGCAATGTCATTCAGCAAGTATATTGGATGTCTTTCTTTAGATCACTGTTGCAGTATTCTGGAACTTTTGGGTTATCTCACTGAGGTAACCTGATATCTGGCTGGGATACCAAAGCTAAAAAAATATTCCATGTGGTCATAAATCCTACATATGACCTAAGCCCATGGGCAGTAAGGGTACATACGGGGATGTAGGAGCATAACATCCTCAGACTGCTTTGCCACCAGTCCAAACACAGGTCTCTCACAGGTTTTTCTGTTTGTTTGCATGGTTGCTGGTGGTACCTCTGCCTTCATATATTCAGTTAAATATCCTATTGGAGAAACTTCCTTTTTTTTCTTGTACTTCGGTGTTTAAAACTGTTAGATGTCAGCTAAGATAGAGAAGTGAGACTCTGGTAGGCAGACTCCTTATAAGGACCTCACTCCCAGTGCTCGTTTTGTTTTGGGGATGAACATGACTATACGAATTCTTAGAATTGTCAGTCATTTCTTTCTGAAAATAGTACATATGCATCTTTCCTTCATGCAGTGCTTGAAACAGCACGTGTGCTTCACCAAAGAAAGGATCTACTTTGTGTCCCACAATACTTGTGCATACTTGTACATATATATGGTAAAGGTTGCTGCTTTTAATACTGTCAGAGCCAGCCAAGTGCATTGTATGCTGTACATCCCTCCTTCAACGAGTGCAGCCATTGCAGTGTATTGGTCTGCCTGCGTTGCTCTGCCTAGGTTTTTAATTAATCCTGGGCCATCTGGATCGCTGTTGGGGCTTTATCCCTATGCAGCACAGAGTCAGCTTTTAGGTAACATCACCTTCCCATTTCCTGTAGACAGAGAACTATCACCCTGGCCCTGTACATAGTGATGCTTCCATTCAGGTAAGTAAAATATTGGGCTGCAACTACAAAAGGGATTTTCTTGTTGCACAAGCTCTGGTCTGGAAGCCAGATTGATGTCATTGTTTTTCTAAATCTGGTGTTAGTCCAATTTAATAATTATGTACCCTAATTGTGGGCATCTGTAAAGAACTTGGTAGACCAGCGAGTGGAGTTTTACTGATCAGTATAAAGTGCGGGATGTTGGTGTGGGTGATTGTGGATAGCTGCTTAAGGGGATGGACTAAAAATCTACTGGGTTTCTTCACACAGATTTGATTTGTGCATTTGAGATGTACATCCTTGTGAAAAGGTGGTGGGAAGCATGATGTAAACCTTAATGTATCACAATAATCTATGGAATCTTGTGTAGAGAGAGAGAAGAGGAAATCTATGGTGAATTTTTCTTTGTAAGGTTCATCAGAGACTGTACCTCTCAGTGGCCAGGCTACTGTAATATTTTAATTTGAGTGATTGATCACAGTCTGAATTGTTCTGATTTATTACATTTTAATCACACATTTTTATGTATACCATTGGAGCTAGTCAGAGAAAGCATCCCCTTAGCACTACTAGTGCTTGCTGGTGAGCTCTAGTAATGCTACACTCATACTGAGTGGTTCTGAGACATGAAAGCATCATATTGTGCTAGAGTTCATTAGCAACTTTTTGGCATGTATCTGAATTGAACACTTAAACTGCATTACCTACACACATGCTTGTGGGTGTGCATGCACATGTACATACGTACACACACACACACACACACACACACACACACACACACACACACACACACACACACACACACACACACACTCTGCCACATAAACACCAGGACAATCTTTCTCTCTCTCTCTCTCTCTCTCTCTCTCTCTCTGTGTCGCATACACACACACACACACACACACACACACACACGTGCACAGTCAGGGCCGGCCTTAGCTGATATGGCACCCTAGACGAAGTAGTAGTCCGGCACCCCTTAAGCCCCACCCACACCATACCCATGAAACACCCCTACGAGCCACGCCCACGTGTAGGTCACTCCCCCAAAAAAGCCACTCCAGTCATTCACTCCCCAAGAAAGCTAGTCCAGTCATTTCCTTTAATTATTTAAATGCATAGAAGGAAGGATACCTTGTAATGTAGTTTAAATTGCAAGCGAAGGTAGAAATTTCCTTTAATAAACCTGCTTTAATGTTTCTCCTTCACACATACTTTACTATAAAAGTCATGCCTTCAGAAAATAGAAGCCCATGTGCCTTGGTTCAAAGGGTTGCTAAGGTTAATCTAAACAGTTTAATTTACTCTGGGGTAGGCTAGCAAGCCTTACAGCTCAGTGAAAGTAGAATAGCAACCTCTCTCCTCACTGTGTACAGAAGCTTACGATAGAATAGCACAAACACAGATAGCCATTTGCTAAACAATGCAATCTCGCAGTGAAAACAGGCTTAGCATGAACGGTAAAATTCTCTGCCACTGAAACTGCATGAAAACCCATATTTATAGAAAATGCATCTGGTCAGTGGAGGATTAAGTTTACATTTGGGTTGTTTTCAAAACAGACTCCTTGCACACATTTTTACGGCCATGCATACATGTATTTGTTCTTTGATTCAACTTCCTGATTGCATTAAATTATATTCCTTATGTAATACAGCACCACTTGTTAGAATGTGTTTTAAATTTGTAGTTTTAAGCATTTTTTTAATAAGCAAAGAAACAAAATGTATAAACCAATAATGACAAAACTACCCACTTCAGAAAATTTTAACCATAAAAGGCCGCTCAGACTTCTGTCATTACAATCCACCAATATCACTCAATACAAACAATCTCTGCAGAAGAGAAATCATCTGAACAATTCCACATTAAAGAAATCTGTAACTAATGAAGAGATTGCCATTGGCAAACAACTTTACATCTCAATGTTTCATCTACAAATTCAGTGCCTGTTGCCCTTGAATAATTAGTTGCCTATATTACATTAAAAAATTGGTGAACTGGTAATATTGCAATAGGAAATTACTAAAACTGACAAGTTCGTAGTTGCTAGACATCTCATACAAAGGACGACATACTTAGGAATGTAGAACCCTTATCCACACTTAAAAAGCACCAAATAATCAGCAATCAAATGGGCACTGCAATATCAATACTCCCATCTACACGGTGTGGGAGCAGAATCCATAGACTTCTGCATCAAAGACAATTATGTTACTAACACTGCTTTCAAATTCTGCAACACAGTGTATCATTTGATAAACAAAACAGTTTTACACTGAAAACTGACAGCGTGAGAAGCAGTAAACTTTCTTCATTTGAAGCTCACAATTTCATGAAAATGAACTAAAACTCATAACCCCTTGAAAATGCACTGAATCTCTTAATACCCTGAAAATACACTGAAACTCAAACTCATTTCTGTCAGCAGTCTGGTAGTTGGTGTAGAGCAGTGGTTCCCAAACCTTTATGGACCTAGACACACTTCTGAAAACGGTAATTTTTCACAACCCACTACTCACGTCAGCATGTGTGCATGTGAAGCACTCATGGTCCTCCTTAAAGGAGGAGACACTGCCACCAGTGAGTATTTTTTCTGGATTTAAAGGGGCCATGTAAACTATTTTCATACTTTAAATTATTAGCATAGCCCGATTATAGTCAAATGGGGCCCTAGGCAGTGAAATAGTTTGCGGCCCCCCCTGAGTAGCCCCTCTTGAAGCAGTCTCCTCCCCAGCCATACCAGTGTTCCATTACTTGGCTAGTTCTCCCCATTTACCATGAACACTGTTTAAACCTGTATACTGTTTTCTTATTTACTTCTGCAATAATTACAGATATTGAAATAAAATGCACGAACACTGATAGCCATTTGCTAAACAATAGTTTGACAACAAAAAGACTTAGCATGAGCAGTAAACTTCTCTGCAACTGAAACTCACATTCATTGAAGCAGCATAAAAACCCACATTCAAATAAAATGCACATGACCAGTGGAGAGGGCTATTTTCAAACCATAGGTCCCTTGGACACATTTTTATAAATGTATCTCAAAACACCATCATACTAGGTGACTTCAACTCAGCACCTACAGGACTGCATGGATCAGGCAATCCCAAACAAAACTAAGACTAAGACACCTTTGATCATTAAATTAGTTCAAATGATGTGAAAAATTACTGAAAACACACACATTGCTAACATACTGGCTGACAGGTTCAGTGCAAACTTTAAGGAGAGATATCTATTCAATTAAACCCACAGTTAGGACAGTTGTTTAATCTTAGCCTCTGCAAAGCCATGGAGAGGATCATAATGGAACACTTGCAGACTTTGGATCCAACCCAGTTTGCTCATCAGTGAAAAATGTAAACCACATCACAAGATGGGTTGCAAACTGGCTAAGTGACAGAAACCCACAGGTCAGAGAGTTGCTGAGCCATGTCAGACTCAAAGCCTGTCACAAGTCACAGATATCCTCCAGAAAGGCCTCACGGTAGCTATATAGGTGTGGCAATCCACTGAGCACAGAAAAGTCACATATAACATGTCAAAACCCAGATTTTTTGATGAATATGCTTCAAAAAAAAAATCCCCCTCCTCAGAACCAAGGGGCGGAGACTTAAACCTTGACACAGTTATAAATAGAACTGCTGTGAAAACAAAATCCCATGTGACATGTGAGGCAGAGGCCTGGTTCAAGAGGAATCTTGACCACCAATGGATGGGAGATCGAGATACCCCTGGGATTACTTCAGTGTCACTGCTTGACAGAGGCAGGCAGATAGCCTAGTATGAACCTATGAACCTATGAACCTATGTATGTGTTCTTTAATTCACCTTCCTGATTGTATTAAATTGTATTTCTTGTATAACACAGCACCACTTGTTAGTGTGTTTTACATTTATAGTTTTGAACATTTTTCTAGTAAACAATGGAAGTACCACAAAGTAAATGGTCTGCACATTTCTGCATGAGATGTGACCATTTAAGTTGTGTGTGTGGAAACCCTAGGTATAAGGAGATGCAACACTTCAAATGAGAGACAAGGGCATGCACAACCACAGAAAGGGCCTGCAAAGGGAGAAGTGCTTGAGGTGGGCAATATTTCACAAAAATACAAAGGATAATCTAAAAAGCAGGATGCCTGATCCTATAATGCTACCCTGTTGTCAATAACTACACTGAGACTTCAGACCTCCTCACCAAACAAAGTTCAATTTGTCATCGCCAAAACAATGGTGGGAGTTAGAAATGGACAATTTGAATCCATCAGGGTGACAATCCTTAAAAATGTATTATTAAATATATTAGCTTGTTATTAAGTAACCTGTTAGTTATTTTGTTGCATCTATTTGTAAGTCTGCAAAGTATACTTTGATTGTAGAGCTTCTGTACTTGCTTTTTGTGGTCCACTTTATTTTCTACAACAGCTACTTATACATCTTGTCATAATAATGCTTAACTACTATAACTGTACATAAAACACAGACGTGCAGCGATCAAGCACTGTGCATGAACAGCCTTAGATTAACAATAAAACAAGAAATTTAATTACCTTTATAATTATGACTGCATGCAATATTCATTTCAATTGCAGTGGTGATATTGTATGTTTAATATACAGTGTTTGTATACTATATGAGATGCCATTAAGGGATTGGAGTTGGTATAATGGTTAAGGTGTTTATCCCACAGATGTAAGGTACAGGGTTTGATTTTAACATTTGAAATGGAAATTGACTAGGCTTAAAATGGCCCACAAGGACAGCTAACCTAGTACTTTCCCTATGAACAAGAATGTTCACTATTATCTTAGATGTTTCAAGCTTGTGTTGATTATGATTCATTGAATTTTGGATGTATTTCAAGTCCTTTGTCAAGTGACTGGGCAGTAGACGTATTCTCCTGAGGGAAGGAGAGTTAAAACTGTGTATCACCAGCATAGCAGTCATGGTATAAGCTCCTCCCCAAATGAGCTCTCATAGTAGAAGGATGCACACAGAGACAGCAATGGACTCAGAACACAACCATGTGGGACACCAGAGGTGATTCAGTAAATGGCTAAAGTACGAGTGCCAAAAACAACCTTTTGAGTACGTCCAAAAGGGCAGAAGGCAACCCACTCCAGATCAGTTCCTGAATTCCCACGAGTTTTCAAAAGATTATGGAGAATGTTGTGGCTCATTGTATCAAATGTAGACGTGAGATCAAAAGACCAGGGCAGAAAAACAATGATGATCTCTCACCGTTAAGATATTGTTCATGACCCAAGTAAGGGCAGTCTCTGTATTACATCTACTGAGAAATCCAGACTGGAATAATAATGAACACAATACTCTTGTAAAACTGAATCAAGCTGTGAACAATCTGCCTTCTCAATAACCTTTCCAGGATATGAAAGGCTAGCAGTGAGGTGGTAAATAAATATTATCTAGTCTAAGAGAAGATTACTTCAATGTAGGGGTCGCAGAGACCTCTTCTAACAAAGATGGAAAACCTCCACTATTCTAAGATGATTGGATGATTTATTAAATCAAGGAGCACAGCAAATCAAGGCATTCATAAGTCAGTCCTGTTAGGTACAAGTCCAAGAAACTGGTAGCAGATCACATGACTGAGGCATCTAAAGCTTGCAGTTGTTTACCCTAATTTAATTGCAGCTAACTATGCATCTCCGACTGTATCACATAACACATTTTACTGACAGAAATGCAAATTACACATGAATAAAAAAAAAATCACACTCAATGCACAGAATAAGGATTTTTTTAGCATTGGAAGCCACTACACTTTCATCCACCTTAGGTCTACATATTAAGATCACACAACTTGGGAAAGACAGAATCATTTAACATATTCCCATTCCCCCAAGCTTAGCAGTCTTTAGGCAACATAATATAAACCAAAGAAGTACATAACTGTTTCAAATACCGATGACATAGTCCACATAAAAGTGTTAATAGCATTACGATTGTGATAAAGTAAGTCAGCAGCGCTAGATGACCAACTACTTACTGGCCTCATAGACTGACCCTGCAAAAACTTCATTGTAACTCCTTTCAGTAACACCAAAAGCCACTTTTCTCAAACCAAGCGGAGGGAAGGAAGGGAACAGAACCTTTCTAAACCAAACGCCCAAATGTGTTGTGACGCATGCACGTTCATGTTCCTCCTTACAACAGACTCTTGTACTGCGAAGTCGTACTGCAAAGTAGTATTTTTTTTTTTTTTTTAACTGTCCAGGCCAACCTGCAGCTGTAAGTGGGAGGGCGCTCACCCCCCTCCCCCATGGTCCCGGATTCTGGTTACACTTCAACAGGGCACCATACCTCTCAACCGTGCCGAATTACTCATTTTTTACTGAGTTTTGGGGTTCAACTGAAGTGGTGCCACTATTCCAGAGTGGCACCCCTTCATTTCCGATTTTTTTCTTATTTTTTTTCAATTTTCACGGCATTAGAGCTGACGTCATCGCGTTAGCTCTATCAGGACTACCAGCTGGCACAATGACGTCAGCTCCCCCTACCAGCCTGTCGGAATTGAGCTCAAGCACTTCCGGCATGCCTGGCTGCTCAAATGCGGGCGGGAACGGTCGGCAACAAACTGTTGCTTGGATTTATTGCTGCTGGAGTTGCGAGCGGGAATGGACTTGTATTGCTGCTGCTGGAGTTGCAAGTGGGAATGGACATGTATTGCTGCTGCTGGAGTTATGGGAACTTGGATTTACGGCAACAAATGGTTGCTGAAGAACGGTAAGGAAACAGGGAAGTGTGGGTGTGTGTGTGTGTGTGTGTGTGTGTGTGTGTGTGTGTGTGTGTGTGTGTGTGTGTGTGTGTGTAAATAATAGTTCAAAATATTACTGAAAAGATGGCAGGGATCTCCTGCAGGCAGGATCACTGTGCGTGAAACTCAAAGACAACCTGTCACATTATCAAAAGCTTTCAGTCTGCTTTATATTTTTAATAGTTTAGACCCCACCTTGATATTTGTGTCTTTCGGCTTTTCCCGGTTAGGGGTCGCCACAGCAGAACTCCGGTCCGCTAATGGTTGGCAGTAGATTTTTACGTACTGGCTTGCCAGGCCTAACACACAACCTTCAACGAAGGAACATTCATTCATGCATATCGCTACACAGAAGACGCTCTAACTGAGAATTTTAACGGGCAACATCTAACTGTGAGGCGACAACGCTACCGCAGCACCACCACCGCAGTCTTTAGACCCCACCTTGATACTCTCTGAAAAAACACTGCATGGACCAAACAGTTATGACACAAAAAAGAAAGCATTTATTTTCAAGATATAAAAGCTAATTAATGGTAAACTGGAAACATCTATCATACAATCTGTTTTTTCTTGCTTTTTACCACAGTTATTACTTGTCTCTGACTGACAGGAATGTAAAGTTTAATTAATGATATGAATGGCTGACAGACTTACTCTGCAAGAAAATTGTTTTACACATGGTGCTTTATCAGGAGTAAGACAGTTTTACAAATCTGAATGTAGCAAATCCTCAAACTAAAAACACAACACTGAATTCTAGTTCATTGATCTCTGGTCCACACAGACTGGAGAAACAGTGTAGTAAGATTATGCTAAACTCTTTTCCTTTCTGTGTATCGTATATAGCTCAGATTTATAATACAGTGGGGTATAGAGTGCAGAAGTTTTTCATCCCAGAAAAAAGAAAAGTGGGATTTTATGGTAAGCTCCTTTTATTGAAACGGGGCTTACACTCAGTTTAAATGTTATTCAAGAAACTACAACAAAATACCTTTAGGTCAAGAAGCAAAACGCTGAGCTAAGGCACTCTTACCTTTTAACAAATAATAAACAAAGCAATATATTTCTCTAATTGCAGAAAGTATGATCCATTAAAAATGCAATAGATGATGTATTATTACTTTTTAAAGTTTGATACAATAAAGCCCACAGTGTATTTACTTCTAGTTATTTATCCTGCTATATGGCTCTCTTGGTAGAACAAAAACTATAGAGCAACGTATATAATGTTTTGCACCAAGTTACCATGCATCTTAAGTCCATTCCATTTGTGTAGGAAGGAGTACAGGTTTGTTTTTGCACCCATATTTTGTTGTTATACATTGTATAATGTTTCATCATGATACTAAATCCAGAATAAGCCTTTATCTAAAGCTAAAAACACTGCCTCCATGGGACCAGATGGTGTCCCGGGCTGTGTCATACGTGAGCTCCAAAATGAATTAACCCCACATATGAATACCCTGTTCAGTCTCAGCCTCTCGACAGGATATGTACCCATAGAATGGCGCACAGCAGCGGTGGTTCCGCTGCACAAGGGTGGGCCTACAACTGACCCTGGGAACTACCGACCAATAAGCCTGACCAGTCTGATCAGTAAGGCAGTGGAGAAAATCATTATGGAACTCATAAATGGAGAGATTGGGAACCTCCAAACACTTGACCTCACACAGTTCGGCTTCATCAAGGACAGATCATGTCTCCTGAATCTGGTGGACTTCTTTGAGACAGTTACTCAGGCTATAGATAAGGGAAAGGAGGTACACACGGCCTACCTTGACCTTGCTAAAGCATTTGACACCATTCCCCATTCGGGTATTATTGATAAACTCACCAACCTGGGCAATAAACCCTTACGTCACAAGATGGATTGCAAACTGGCTGTCAGACAGATCTCACAAAGTAAAAGTAGCCGGGGGATCTATGTCCGAATCCAGACCAGTACCGAGCGGTGTGCCTCAGGGCTCTGTCCTGGGGCCCCTCCTGTTTGGCATATACGTCTCAGAAGTACAGGCAAGCACTGATGGGCTGTGGCTGACCAAGTTTGTGGACGACTGCAAACTGGGTGCTATAATAGTCTCCGGCCGACATGGATATCCTCCAGAAAGACCTTGCCTCAGGGCTCTGTCCTGGGGCCCCTCCTGTTTGGCATATACGTCTCAGAAGTACAGGCAAGCACTGATGGGCTGTGGCTGACCAAGTTTGTGGACGACTGCAAACTGGGTGCTATAATAGTCTCCGGCCGACATGGATATCCTCCAGAAAGGCCTTAACGAGACTGATGCATGGTGTCAAAGCCATTGGCTCAAGCTAAATGCTAAAAAATGCGTAGTAATCCCCTTTGGAAAAGACAGAGTACTCACGAACTACCACATAGGAGGTAACCCCCTGAAATCTGAAGTGGTAATAAGGGATCTAGGGACCCAAGTAGATAGTCATCTTTCCTTTGATAACCATGTTGCCAAGGTGGTTAGAAAATCCTTCTATGTGACCCATCTGATCACGAAAGGGTTCGCTTCAAGATCTAAGGATGTAGTGGTGCCCCTCTACTCTTCCCTCATCAGACCCATTATTGAGTACGATGCACCAATTGGAATGTACCTGGCTAGGCATCTCCAGCAGCTGGAAAGACCACAGAGGTACCTCACTAAGAGGATTACTGGCCTCAAACAGTTGCCCTATGCAGCACAATTGAAAAAAACTAAGGCTTTTCTCTGTTGCATACCACCTTCTCAGAGGCGATCTCTGTCTAACATACAGAGCTATGTCCAACCCAGAACTGTTGAACATGCTCCATCTTAGCAAAACCAAATCCACTTGAGCTACACGCTCTAGGGATGTAAACCTCAGCACAACAGTGAATAGAACATGCTGGAGGGATAGATTCCCTTCACAAAGACTTCCCTTGCTATGGAACAAGGTCCCAATCTACATAAGACAGAGCCCCTCACTATCACTGTTCAAGAGGAACCTTGAAGAGTGGATGGGTAACAAAGTTCACACCAGGGATCATACCAACAGTTCTAATAGATAGGGGCCAAGGGTACTAGCTGCTAGATCAAGGGCCTAGGGAACTAACCAAAGGGGCGGTGAATACCGCCCAACGTGGCTGGGCTAATATATGCCTTCAGGCAGATAGCCCAGTATCTACCTATGAACCTATTAGGAAAAGTAAAAAAGTAATTATGGATTGAAACTTTTTTCATTGTTTTATCAAGATGAGCAGACCTCCAAAAAATTGACCAAAATGAAGTAAAAAGGTTGTGCCGTTTCTGTCACTTTTGTGTTTCTGCTGTGATGTAAAATGTAAAAATAAAATCCAAATAATCATTGTAGAAGTAAAGCAGTATGCACACATTAGTGTTTATGGTAAATGGGGTGAAATACCCAGGTAATGAGACACTGGAATGGCTGCATGCAGGGGGTCTCTGGTGCCATATTTTGGTTGTCTGTTCTTCAGTTTGCGTTTGAAAGTTGGTATCCCACAATTCCATTGGAGTGGGTGGGGTTACATAATTATGTATGCAAATTAAATGTTAATCAGCGTACAGATTTGTACCTATTTTTCATGGGCCTTGTCCAGATTTTTGATGTTTCCAGGTTGAGAGGTATGCAAGGCGTAGAGAAGAGTGCACACGTTCTTAATTAAAATAAATACACAAACAATAAAATCTGTGCCCTTTAAGAGGCTGGTCTTTTTGGCGCCCTAGTCGGACGCCTAGTTCACCTATGCCTAAGGCCAGCTGTGTGCACAGTCTTTCAGTACTTACCTGCTACAGCACTACAGCTCCAATTTTGTCATATACAGCAATGAATGTAGACTGTAAAAACATATTAAAAAGACTGTGTTTGCATTGCTTTGCTCTGAAATATACCAGTGTGCTTGTCCTTAAATCACTGTCATACAGTTTTAATCACTTTCTACAACTTGCGGGAAGGCTAATTTACATTAGTCATGCCCCCTGCAGCGATTTCTGGTAAAGACTGTTGTAGTGCTAATTGCTGGAGCCTTTGCACCACTGTAGCACTACAGCAGTCTTTGAATTACTCCCTCTTAATGCACTAAGCAGTCCTAGCAACAGGACTGCACAGTGTGTTATATGCTTCTGAATCCTATCCCCACCATGATTTCAGAGCAAAATATAGCAAGTTGCATACATATGCAATCCAACTGTAAAAGAAGTTGTTTTTAAATTATACATCTCCAAAACATACAGATGTGACTGGGTACACCAATCATTATAGAAATTGGAGAGTTTACATGGCCATTCACATTTGGAAAAACTCTTATCAGTGTTCAAATGTGCATTTCCTCCCTTACCCAGCATGTACTAACTGAATATTCACTTCACTGTGTGCTTAAAATCAAACACAAAAGCAGGCAAGGCTTTTCATCTTTATAACATCTTTTCATAACTTTGTTTCCAGTGTAATCCCATCTGGCATATCATCATTAGTTTTTGTTTATTACTTAAGTGAGATTCATCATGAGTTACTTATGACATTGTTCAGATTCATATAAAACATGTGTGTTCACCATTCTAACATAAATAAAACTAACTGATCCCTCTGGTTTTAACTTGCATTATAGTAAAATTAAGCTCCACCAATTATGAAGCATTCCATGCACTGTATTAGACCTATTGCCTTGCTTACAGGCAACACTTAATGCCCATACCATTGTCCTCTGATAAATCCCATCTTCTTACCCCAACATCCACTAAATATATATTGTTTTTTGCCTTCAAATAAGTGACTTTCAAAGACAAAACTAATAACAGAATCTTGATATGCATAAATATGTTATGCATATAAATATATATACAATGTTTCTTGATATATATATATATATATATATATATATATATATATATATATATATATATGATTTTTATATGTTTAGATATGTTTCTTGAGATATATATGTTTGTATATAATATGTATATATTATAAATATAATCTGTTTCTTCTTTGTCTCCTCTGTATCTCCTCATGCTGAAAGGTATATTCAAATTGCTTTGTATTTTAAACTTGCTATTACTTATGTTTATGTAATCTTTTGGATTATGATATGTTAAATTAATTGTATGTTTTTACTGTGGAGCTTTTCTCCCTGGGACTCCACTGAAAAAGGGCTCTGTCTCATTTGGACTAACCCGGTCAACAAATGTCAAATAAATAAATAAAAGATGCCAACAGCTTTACTTTTGCTGGATTTCTGAACATAATTATTGACTGAAGTGTGTTATCTGCATACTGTGGTATATTTTATTTCTAGTTCTATCTGATCAAGTAGCCCTTATTGGGTGTCCCCTTGCTTTGCATCTGTTAATGCAATTGCTCACCCCTTAAAAATTAAGTACAAGCATATTGTTTACCTTTTTAAATCCTTTAAACATTGTTGCATTCCATGTTAGTTTGCATTATAATCATTGATTATTTTATATTTGATGTATTTAATGTATTTAATACATTAGAATTAGTTTTTATTAATGTAGCAATATAACATTTTCCCCTAAGCAGGATGGCTGTACTGATTCTTCCTTATTCAGTATGGTCAAATTCTATTCGTGGATGATGCAATTGTTCGAAACAGACTGTTGGCCTGTTAGGAATATTTGTGTCAGTCTCTGTTTTCATATAGGTATACGCGTGCAGTAGTGTATCTAGGGTGGAGCAAAGGGGGCAGCTAACTTGGATGCAAGGTGTTAAGGGTTGTAATCGGGAGTGGCTGATAGATTGGTATTGCAATGGTAGTATTCATTTAGGTATTGGCATTTCTGAATGCCAGTACAGAAATAGTTCTGCAGTGTGTAGTAAAAGATGTAGCAAGCCATGGTGACATACTAGAATTACAAAAGCAGAAGTACTTTTGTAGTATAGAACAGAACCTGGCTAGCATTCCTGAGCTTTAATCTAAACCAATTTACAGGACAGTGACAAAACTGTCTAGAGGCAGGTCTAAGTTTATTCAAGGAGCTCATAACGTGAGTGATACAAGACATCGGCAGAATGATTCCAGTTTGTGGGAATATGAATGTTGTTTAGTTAAGAGATCTAAAAGTTTGTATCATTTTTCATTTATACCCATTTAAAAATAAAACGGTTGAATAGAAAGTACCTGAAAGGTAACTCTGAAGGACTGTCTCAGTTGTCAAATTATGCAAATTCTTACAAACTTTTGTGTGCTGTATCCATTCCTACATTTTCTGGGATACTTCTGCATGCCAGCAAGCCATATAATATGCTATACCATGATGCAGTGTTTACATTGGTGCTCCATATATTCTAAGACTTTATTGTCCATACTTTTACTTTGAAGTTTTACCATCTTTTCTTGTTTAGCTGAGTAGCTGTACCTTGTTAAGATTGAAAGTTTTCTGTTTTGAAGTTTCAGAATACAGTGTTTCTTTCTGTTTTTCCTCATTTAATTTTTGCGTTTCCCTAAGATGTTGACTTATTTTGCATTTACTGATATTTAGCAATGCTTGTCTCTCATTCGGGTTTTGCTGGCTGCATCTGTCAGATCAGCACAGACTATTTTTTTGCTCCTCAGTTTATATTTGAAGGGCACCAGATTGGGAAATGTCACCAGGCACTGATGAGTCAGTTATGGCTTTGTGTGTCTGCCTATACATACACACACACACACACACACACACATATATATATATATATATATATATATATATAAAATTGTATATGTATATATACAAGAGTGGAGGAAGATGCACACAGGTGGATTATATCTTATGTAGAAGGGCCAGTCTGAAGGAGATTGGAGACTGTAAAGTGGTGGCAGAGGAAAGTGTAGTTAGGCAGCATAGGATGGTTGTTTGTAGGATGACATTGGTTATCAAGAAGAGGAGGATGAGTGTGAGGGCAGCACCAAGGATCAAATGGTGGATATTGAAAAAGGATAATTGTGAGGTGATGTTCAGAGAAGAGTTAAGGCAGGCACTGGGTGACGGTGAAGAGTTACCGAATAGCTGGGTAACCAAAGCTAGTAAGAGAGATGGCTAGAAAGGTGCTTGGTGTGACATCTGGAAAGAGGAAGGAGGACAAGGAGACCTGGTGGTGGAATGAAGTAGTACAGGTGAGTATACAGAGAAAGAGGTTGGCGAAGAAGATGTGGGATTGTCAAAGAGATGAAGAAAGTAGACAAGAGTACAAGGAGATGAGGCGCACGGCAAAGAGAGAGGTGGTGAAGGCTAAGGATAAGGTGTATGAAGTGTTGTATAAAAGGTTGGACACTAAGGAGGGAGAAAAGGACCTGTACCGATTGGCTAGACAGAGGGACCGAGCTAGTAAAGATGTGCAGCAGGTAAGGGTGATAAAGGATAATGAGGGAAACGTACTCACAAGCGAGGAGTGTGTGTTGAGCAGATGGAAAGAGTACTTTGAGGGGGTGATGAATAAAGAGAATGAGAGGGAGAGAAGGTTGGATGATGTGCGGATAGTAAATCATGAAGTGCAGTGGATTAGCAAGAAGGAAGTAAGGATAGATATGAAGAGGATGAAGAACGGAAAGGCTGTTGGTCCAGATGACATGCCTGTGGAAGCATGGAGGTGTTTAGGTGAAATGGAATTGATGTTTTTAACTAGATTGTTTAATGAAATCTTGGAAAGTGAGAGGATGCCTGAGGAATGGAGAAAGTGTTTTGATACCGATTTTTAAGAATAAGGGTGATGTGCAGAGCTGTAGTAACTACAGAGGGATTAAACTAATCAGTCACAGCGTGAAGTTATGGGAAACAGTAGTGGAAGCTAGGTTAAGAAGGGAGATGATGATTAGTGATCAACAGTATGGTTTCATGCCACGAAAGAGCACTACAAATGCGATGTTTGCTCTGAGAGTGTTGGTGAGAAGTACAGAGAAGGTCAGAAGGAGTTGCATTGTGTCTTTGTGGATTTAGAGAAAGCATATGACAGAGTGCCTAGAGAGGAGTTGTGGTATTGTATGAGGAAGTCGGGAGTGTCAGAGAAGTATGTAAGAGTGGTACAGGATATGTACGAGGGTAGTGTGACAGCGGTGAGGTCTGCGGTGGGAATGACGGATGCATTTAAGGTGGAGGTGGGATTACATCAAGGATCAGCTCTGAGCCCTTTCTTATTTGCAATGGTGATGGACAGGTTGACAGACGAGATCAGACAGGAGTCCCCATGGACTATGATGTTTGCAGATGACATTGTGATCTGTAGTGAGAATAGGGAACAGGTGGGGGAGACCCTGGAGAGGTGGAGATATGCTCTAGAGAGAAGAGGAATGAAGGTCAGCAGGACTAAGACAGAATATATGTGTGTAAATGAGAGGGAGGATAGAGGAATGGTGAGGATGCAGGGAGTAGAGGTGGCGAAGTTGGATGGGTTTAAGTACTTGGGATCAGCAGTTCAGAGTAATGGTGAGTGTGGAAGAGAGGTGAAGAAGAGAGTACAGGCAGGATGGAGTGGGTGGAGAAGAGTGTCAGGAGTGATTTGTGACAGACGAGTACCAGTAAGAGTGAAAGGGAAACTCTTCAAGAGGGTAGTGAGACCAGCTATGTTATACGGGTTGGAGACAGTGGCATTGACAAAAAGGCAGCAGTCAGAGATTGACGTGGCAGGGTTGAAGATGTTAAGATTTGCAATGGGTGTGACGAGAATGGACAGGATTAGGACTAAGTATATTAGAGGGTCAGCCCAGGTTGGAAGGTTTGGAGACAAAGCCAGAGAGGCAAGATTACGTTGGTTTGGACATGTGCTGAGGAGGGATGCAGAGTATATTGGGAAAAAGATGCTAAGGATGAAGCTGTCAGGTAACAGGAAAAGAGGAAGGCCTAAGATAAGGTTTATGGATGTGGTGAGAGAGGACATGCAGGTGGTTGGTGTGACAGAGCAAGATGCAGAGGACAGGAAGAAATGAAACAGTTGATGTGCTATGGCGACCCCTAACGGGAGCAGCCGAAAGAAGATATATATATATATATATATTTAGAGAGAGAGGGTGCAAAATTTAAAACAAAAATCCTTAAGTTTGACCTTTTAATGTCAACTGCTGTATTCAAAGTGGCGGTGGAATGTATATTGATGGGACTGTGCTTTCCTTATATTCTTTATTCATGACTTCCCAGGGGACCTCATCAGGGTGGTAATAAAAGCTGTGCTTTGATTCAGGTGTGTTCCTTTCTACAGCTACTACAACTTAAGTGGATTTTTTGCCACATTCCTCCATTCTGGTATGCATGAGCAAATACATACAACCTTGTCAACCCTGAAAATGGTTTGTGGCTTAGCTTGAGCAGATAGTTGACTTTTTCCACTTGGTGTCTAGATTCCAGCCACTCAATATATTACTAGTTCCACTCCCACTTTGTTCTTTTGTTCAATAGTTACTTAAGGTTTTTAGAAGTGACTGGAGCGCTGCATACTTCAGTCACTTAATAAAGTCACACAGTATACAAATAAGTATTCAACCCATTTATAAAGGATGTAAGTCATTTCCAAATGATTTTCAAATGTACTTGGCAACCCTATTACTCCTATTAACAACCCCACAGGAGTCCATCTTATTGTGAAACAAGTTTCAAGAATGCAATTTCAGTCCTGGGAACAGAGAGACTTAATTCTGCAGAGCTGTCGGTTCCTGTTTTAAGCGTACAGTAGAGGTTTACACAAGTTGAAAACTGTTTCTGTAAGCATCCAGTGACAATGACTTTATAAAGAAGCAGCATTTGGCAGTGCACTTCCAACACAGGTTAACAACTTAAAACAAGGTAAACAGGTCACATATCCTAGCACAGCACAACTCTGAACTGTCCAGACTTTCACAGAATGTCTAGACTTTTGCGTCATATTTTTGGTCTGTTCCTCATATAATTTGTGGTTTTCCAGCAAATCTAGACTTGAAATCACTAAATAATGACCTACGTACGGTTTAGACTTAATATATTTCAGAAAATGCATGCTAATGTCCTGTTATCCTAGCTGCTTTCTACGTTTATAAGAGCAATATTTAAAATCTGTCCCTATTTGTGGGTCTTTGTCTTATTTTAGGCTTTGTCCAGATTCCTTGCAGTAAGAGATTGAGCGGTGTGTGTAGCACAGATATGCTAAACACTGCATCCATAGCAGAATCATGCTTTTAGTTAGGAGATAAGACGGTAATGTGACAAAATTTAATAAAATGAAAATAATGAACACAATTCGTAGGGACATCATACTAAACATTATCTATGTAAACAAAGGAGAAATAACAGTAGGAAGCATTCATAGTGATAAAATGTAAAACAATGTAAATAAATTATGATGTAAAAGTTTAACAGGCTAAAAAAAGTAGGCAGTTTATATCGGTGTAAAATCCATTTAAGAGTGGATGTTTTTAAAATGCTATTTTCTGCCTCTTCCTTTGCTCTAGCTTCAGAAGCCTCAGTCATCTCATGATTAATGAAGACCCACCCAATACCCCATCATTAGCTAGGTTTTCCTTGTCCAGGATAAATTACCATGTCAGTTCTGAATGCAGGTACTTCAGATGAGGGCATTATTTATCAGTTTTAAGAATCTTACCTGTTGTGTCCAAACAGAGAACCTGGTTTGATTCCAAGTGGCACCATCTAATGTTTTGGGGGGTGGGGGGCAGTGAAGGATGTAACAAGACTGACTGGCAATGTGGACATCTTAATTCTCTTGTGAGCATTTTCTACATCTCCCTGTTTTTTTCCTTAGAGTATCTCTCCAAGCTCCGATTCCTCTACCGTAGACTGTGTTGCTACAGCTTTAGCCTACGTCTTGTCTCAAAGATTAAAGAAATGGATAACAGCAACTTATTCAGAGTTCCCACAGTCAGCTCACCGTGATCTCTCATTTTACCTTGGTTGATGAAGTGGTAGCAGTATAAGCAGGCACAGTAAATCTGGATATTTGTTTTTAATGTTCTAAGAAATGGTAGTGAAGTTATTTTGCAGAGCATGTATTATAAACTTTGGGAAGTACTCAATATAAATAAACCCTGTGAAAGTAAAAACAATTGTAAAATGAAAATGACCAGTCTATTAGCAGACTGCAGTGCATTTTAATTATCTCATTGCACTTTGATACATTACATCAAATTTTGAAGATACATTTCTTGAAATGTTAGGTCACAAGGAAAGCGTGAGGAGTTTTTAATTTTATTCTTGAAGTCTAATTTTCCTCAGTCATTAAGCAATAACTGCAGATTCAAAACAGATCACAGTGATTAGTATCTAAAAATAAACCTGAGTTACTGAGGAAATTAATTTCTCAAAATTTGGGATGAAGGTGTTGAATGTAGTAAAACTGTACAGGTGTGCAGCTATGCATTAGATTCATTAGCCAAGTTTTTTAGTTTAGTTTAGTTATGTTTTTTTAGTGTTTTAATCACTACTTTTGGTATGCAGGCTGTCTTGGTGTAGTTCATCTTTCTCTGTCCATCTTTAAGAGACTAGATGAGGTCTTGGGACCTCCAGCATGCATACTTGCACATTAAGATCGCAAAGGAATTCAGGGATCTCTTTCATTACCAGTTGGGGGGGGGGGGATCAGTCATTTTTATGTCTAGACATTGCCATTTGGTCTCAGTACTGTCCCCAGGATGTTTGGCAATGCGTATCCACAGTCATTACAGCTCTCCAACTGCAAGACTCGTATTTCATTACCTAAATCTAATTCCTAGCATCCTCAAATATGGACAGTCTGTGCTCACAGGGCTTGTTTGCCATGCTTTCCAGGTCTTGGTGATAACAGTGAATCTCACAAAGTTTCAACTGAATACATAGGGAGTACTATGGCCTGTTGAACCTTTCTTTCACTGGAGGATATATAGTAAATAAAAACACAGTTCATTTGATAGTTCTCAATGACACAGTCCTTGTAACTGTCTACAGTGAAGCTCTGAGCTTATGACATCCATGACCTTCATTACTGCTTATGCTCAGTTCTTCATGGGATTTCTTCATTGGACTATCAGAGTCTTTACATCATCCCTGGCCAACAGACATCCAAAGACTTAAGTAGTTGGCAACTTAAGTTGAAATCTAGTGTTTTCCCAGACCTGAATGAATGTATTTCTGTTGCCAGCACTTTGAGACTTGTGTCTTAAAAAAATTTAGGTTTATAATGACATTATTATTGTTTATGTCTAAGTATTTTATTATGATTTTTAGTATGGTGTTGAAATGTAAGAATGTATTTAAATGGTGATGGGTTTTGCAATCAATGAGTTAATTGATATTTTTTTATTATTGGATGTGATGTCACATGGTTTGGGGGAGGGGCTTTTAAATGTTGGTGTTTGTGTATTTTGCCCAGATTCTGAAGAAATCAATATTTTCTTGTTGAAAGCTCTTAATCTGGTTATTAAAATTGTGTGATTTTACTGTGTGGTCCATGGCTAAATTTGAGAAAACCTTATTAAAATGCCATAAGCTGAAAATTGAAAATGGGTACCTGTTGGAATGTATTAAGGTTAAAACTATTCTGAAGGGCCTCTGGTGTTGGAAGTTTCCAACAGGAATTTTTCCAGACTCCCCTCTACATCAGGTTTTAATGGAGCTATTTGATCGGCATGGAATCAAGCTCCTTGAACTGCTAGTAAAACATAACCAGCGAACTATTCATAGGTAGGTACTAGGCTATCGGTCCAAGGGCCTAAGTAAGCCTAGCCAGCAAGGTTCCTTGGCTTATGCCACCCAAGAAAGTTATATAGGTTCATAGGTAGAAATATACAGCCCTTGCAGGTCTTGAAGCCAGGAGTCAGAGCAGTTAACCAGTAAGCCATCACAGCTATTGAATAACAGTTATTGACTAACTTATTCAGCAGGCTTCCTTGTTAGATTGTTGTATTCAAAATGATCCTATGTTTTGCTTGGACAATATAACAACATTTAATTTAAAAGTGATTGAATTGTGGCAAATATTATAAAATGGAAAGAAAAGAAAATGGCCAGGGGTAGAACGGAGTATCAGGAAGAGAGAGCTTATCCTTGACCAATCAGCTTGCAAGGAAGGTGGAACCATGACAGTGAGGAAGGAGGTTTGGTGATTGCAGAGATTGAAGGTGATAGTGAAGGTGGTGAAATCCCTTTAGAGAATATGCCACTGAGATGTTCAGAGAGAATAAAAAACGGAGGAATTTGCAGCAGGATGGTGGCTGGTGGAAGAACAAGTCAAACCAACAGGGGAGGTGGAACAACAGCCATTGGAACAAGGACTTGGACAGACTTAAACAGCTCAGTGAGTATATTTGACTGAGACTGTGGTCCATTTGTTATTTACAACTCAGCAGGCAATTTCAAATTGTTTAATTTGTATGAATAAATATAGGTATTTACCTGTTGACCTGCTTAGTAAAAGATTGACATTTGTACCTGATGTGGCGACCAGGGTCAAGACTGTCCTGCATTTAATAAAGTTAAATTTAAAAATTATGTTTAAAGAAGTCAGTACTGACCTTCAAAATGAACTATTCAGAAGAAGTGGTATTTTTAATCCTCCTTTAGCCTTTCCGTTTTTGTTCGAAAGGCTTTGTGAATTTGATTTAAGGAAATGTTTGCAACAAACACTGTTGAAGGCAGTGGACAATTTAAGTGCTTCTGAGGATTTGTTACTGAGAGAGGTGGTCAACGGTAAGAATATACGGGTTATGAAACCCGATAAGGGAGGGGGTGTCATTATGAATAAAACTGATTATTATAATAAAATGTTTGAATATTTGAACAATGACAATTTTTATGAGGAAACCTCCCTTAATTTTATTAATATAGCTTACAAAAGGATTGATTTTTATGTCAAAGATATGTTGGAGCAGGGCCAGGTGGATTTGGATGTGTTTTTATTTTTGCAGACGAAGTATCCATGAATTCCTTCAATATTTGGAATCCTCGAAATTCACAAGTCCACTATTGATCCCACAATGAAGTCCATTGTAAATGCTGGTACTTCTAAAACTCACCCTTTGGCCAAGTATATTGATTTAAAGGTGAAAATTTTATTAAAATGTCATTAAGCACCTTTGTCAGGATTCTTGGGACTTTCTCTTGAAACTGAGGGATGTGAAATGCTCAGGGAAGTTAATGTTTTTGATTATAGATGTGATAATCCTTTTTAATGTGATACCTTATGATCAGGGAGTGGAGTGGTTTCACGAATATTTGTTTCAGTCAGGTGTATTTAGTAACGATCAGTACTTTAGTTACTTTAATGGAAGTGATTTTGGAAAACAACTTTTGTTTATATCGAAGGACAATATTATCAACAGAAGAGGGGGGTAGCAGTGGGGGGGGGGGCTCTTGTGTCCCATTGTTTGCCAATGTGTTTTTTTTTACAATGGGAAAATAAGTTATTTTTGAAAAATTTGTTCCAGTCCCTTGACTGTACAGACGTTGAGGCTGAGGAATTTGTAGAATATTTGATTTCCACTACATCATTTTTGAAATTTACTTATTCCTACAGTAGCAAGACCACTAATTATCTTGATGCTCAGTTGAGGAAGGATATTTATAAACAAAGTATAGTTAGTAACTTCTATAGAAAACCTACCCACGCTAATGGTTTCTTATATTATAATAGCAGTCACCCAGAAAAGCAGAAAAAGGGTATAGTTAAAGAGCAATACATCAGACTGGCCAGAATGGTGTCTGATTATCAGCTTTTGGAAGAAGAAAGTGATGACCTCTAGCAGTGAAAAATTTTCACTAGTTTATCAGACCTCTGTGATTGTGGAGATGCAAAAAGAAGTACTTGATAAGAAAAAGAGTGAGGTACTGACTCCCTTATTACATGCATTGCAGGTGCATTCATATTCAAGTAATAGTGCGAGCAATCAGTTGGAATACGGTTGTTGTACTCATGACCATGGTACTATTATTGAGATGCTTAAAAAAAAAAAAAAAAAAAAAGATTTTCGCCTGTTTTGAAGGATTATGTCAAACTATTGGGGAAAGACCTGTTATACAGGAAAGGGAGATAATTGAAAGGTGTTTGAAGGTGGGGAAGGATATCAGACTTTAACCAATAAAAAAAAGGAACTTTCAAATGTGGTTTCTGCAGACAATGCAAGCACATTTTAACAAAGGGGAAGGTTAAAGTTAATGGTGTAAATCTTTATACTTCCTTTCATTGCACCTGTAATTCCATGGGGTTAGTATACTTAGCTAAGCGTCAGCAATGCCAGTGTTTTTACGTGGGAAAAATTCAGCGTAAATTTAGGGAGCGAATATGTAAGCATATAACTGTTATTAACAGAAAAAACAGAAAAAAAATTCTTTAAATATAGAAAAAATCCAGAGCATAGAGTCGTCTTTTTTGGGATTGACACTATTAAGAATGTAAGGGGTGGGCCTTGGGAGGACTTAATTGAGGAGAGGGAAATTTTGTGGCAACTTAAGTTGAAACCTAAAGATGTTCATCGTGTTTCACTGTTGCAGTCATGACTGTAGGGTTCTCTCCTGCCGGCAGGCAGTCCTCGGTCGGCCAGAATCCCAAAGTCTGGGTCCGGCGTCGGCTGTTCAACCATGCTCCGTGACGTCAGAGCGCCAGGAGTACAAAGCAGACAGCCGACACCATCTTCTCCAGTCTTTCTTGCCATGCGGTGATAGCAGTTCGCAAGTGCTGGTCGGCTGACTCCTGATGATTTTACCTGATAAACTTCAGTCCGAAGATTTTCTTCTCCAATCAAAGCTAAGTACCCCGTTGGGGAAACTTTTTTCTTGCTCCACTCCAATGTCAGAAAAAGTTAATAATTGCATTTCATGTGGGAAGCAAATACCTCATAAGGATTTTCATTCTTACTGTATTCCTTGCTTAGGCCCTGACCACGACGTAGCTAGTTGTCGGTTTTGTGCCAGATTCAATCAACGTACAATTAAGCGAAGGTACGATTTTGCTTTTCATTACTTCGGTAGGCGCTTTAACTACAAAATGTCGGATACTGTTCCGGCTACCGGAGTTCACAAACGTCGCAAGGATAAAGACAGGCCTCCGAGGTCCACATCTGATGATAGCGCACAAGCGGAGCCAGCTTCAGGTTCGGCCGTCGTCAGTGAGGCGCTTTTGCAGCCCCTGTCGTCGGCCTTTTCAGAACCGATGGCCGAAACGGACTCTCATGAGGAGCCAACCAGGCCTTTGAATATTTCTATGGCAGGACCTTCGGACAATGCTCCTTCAGATGGGTCCGGAGCCGCTGTGCAGGTACCGGCTTCCGAAGGGGTTTTCAGGCCTACTCAGCTCCTAATAAAGGCAAAGCCAAAGACAAAGGCAAAGACTCCTTCTAAATCAAAGACTGCAACACAGGCCTCTTCTGAACCGGCTCTCAAGTCACAGAAACAGTTACTCAAGATGGCGGAGGATTTACTTACTATGATTAGGGGTTCACATCCCCCTCCTGATAAAAGGCCAAGGCAGGATGTTTATTATGATGCTTCTGATCAGGCCTCTGTTTCCTCTGTTTCTTCTTCTGACCAGGAATATTCTTTCCCTCCTTATGAGGATTCTGATGTTGAGGAATCCATTCCTTCAGCTTGTCCCCCTGAGGATTTCTCTTTTGGGGAAACTTTGCATGAAATGAGGGAACATTTCCACTGGGAAGGACAGGAGTATTCGGAATCTAAGATAAGACTAAGGGATTTTCTTCTTCTTCCCCAACATAGACCCCTGGCTATTCCTCCTGTTTTGGATATTGTGGATGATGCCTTTTCGGAGGCTAACGTAACCCCTGACTCTTTTCCTCCTGCTCCTGTTAAGCCTGATAGATATTACAGGGTTCCTGATTCCCACCAGTTTTTATACAAGAATCATTTTGCTGACCCTGAAACTATTTCTCAGGGTCCTAAGGGAGTTAAGGTCGCTTCTGCCAAAAATCCCATTCCTACTGAAAAGGATTCTCGATCCTTAGAAAGATGGGGCAAAAAGGTGTGCACTTCTGCTACTTTGTCTATTAGGGCTTTAAACTGTCAGTTTCATATGCTGAAATACCAGCAATTTCTCTTGTCTGTTTTAAAACAAAAGCTTTCTTCCATTTCTGCCTGTGCAGATGATAAGGAATTACATGACTTATTGCATGCCACTGAACAAGTTGGGAAGCATGGTTTACACTGTGGATTTGATGCCTTAGAGGCTTCATGTAGGGCTGCGGCCTCTGGCAGAGTCAATAGAAGGCATGCATGGCTAAAGGAACAAAATTTGCCTGAACAAGTAAAGGCTAAATTATTGGATGCTCCTGTTCAGCATAATGTTTTGTTTGGATCTAAAGCTGAAGAAGTGATTAAAAAGATGGAGGATAAGGCGAAATCTATGCAAACTGTTAAAGATTTCTTACAGGTACAGCCACCTAGATTTAGCAGGAAGTGGCCTTCAAAAAATTGGTCCTTTCCCTCTTCAGACAGGCCTCAGAGGGGTAGATATAGACGCTCCAGAGGAAGGCCTCAAACTCAAGCCTCTTATAGACCAAGACAGTGGACTGCTTCCACCCCTAGGGGAGGAGAGGACAGGTCACAAACTCAAAGGAAACAAACTCAATGACTCCCTCTGTTGGGCTACAGGAACTTCTTGCCTGGAAGCCCCTCTCAGAGGAAAATTCTCTCTTTTTTTATCAAAATTGGACTCAAATAACCCAAGACAAGTGGGTTTTGGATGTGATTTTAAGAGGTTACAAATTCCATTTTCATACCTTGCCAAGGGCAAGCAGATGGCCAGACCTTCCACAGCATCAATGGACGGAGGCCTTAAACCAGGTGGAAGCTCTTTTGGCTATGAATGCCATAGAACTGGTTCCACTTTCAGAGATGGGAAAAGGTTTTTACTCAAGGCTCTTTCTAGTCCCAAGGAAGCAAAACTCATGGAGACCCATACTGGATCTGTCGGTCTTGAACACCTTTCTAGAGATTCCAAAATTCAAGATGCTTACTCTACAGCAGCTACTTCCAATGCTGTCCAAGGATTCATGGATGGTAACTTTGGATTTGAAGGAGGCATATTTACACATTCCCATCAGGCAGGATCCCAGAAAATACCCCAGGTTCAAAGCCGGATCGAGGCACTTTCAATTCTCTGCACTGCCCTTTGGATTGTCTACTGCGCCCAGGGTCTTCACCAAATGCCTGGCTCCAGTAGTAGCTTACTGCAGACTCAAGGTAATTCAAATTTACCCTTATCTGGACGATTGTCTAATTCAGGCAGACAGCAAGGATGTCTTACTCCAGCATCTGGAATTTGTACAAAACCTCCTCAAGTTCCTGGGATTCTCTGTAAACATAAAAACGTCAAATCTGACACCATCACAACACATAACTTTTCTGGGTGCTCTTCTAAACACTACTACCCAGATGGCATTTCTGACATCCGAAAAACAATTACAGCTGGCTTCAACTTTCAAAGCCTTGGCAACTTTAACTCAACTATCTGCAAGGAAATTCCTGCAGGCTTTGGGTTACATGGCCTCCTGCATCCTTCTCGTACCATATGCAAGACTACACATGAGGAAAATACAGTGGTACCTAAAAAGTGTATGGTCTCAGCATTGCCACAGTTTAGACATATTGATCTCCGTCCATCCTTGCCTTCAAAAGGAATTTCTTTGGTGGTCCAGGGCATGTGCCCTAAACAAAGGGAAACCCTTCTGTCTGCCTCCTGCCACTCAGATTCTAACCACGGACGCCTCGGATTATGCTTGGGGAGCCCATTTTCAGGGCAACTGTCTGCAGGGCCTTTGGACAAAGGATCAGAAGCATCTGCATATCAATTTAAAGGAAATGTTAGCCATTCAGAAAGCTCTATTGGCCTTCAGGAATCTTTTACAACCAGGACAACTACTAATACGGACAGACAACACCACAGTTATGTGGTACATAGACAAGCAAGGGGGGTCTCATTCCTACCCCCTTTGCAGACTAGCCATGGATCTAAGGAACACAGCTCTAGCTTACAATCTGGGTCTTCAAGCTCAGTTCCTACCAGGGAAACAAAACTTCTTGGTAGACAGTCTGAGCAGAAACCTTTCGGATCCACACGAATGGATGCTGGACACCAAAATATTCAGGATGATAACAGCAGTCTGGGGATGTCCTCACATAGACCTCTTTGCATCCCATCTCAATCATCAACTACAGAATTTTTGCACCAGGACATTCCACAGAAAAGCTTGGAAAGTGGATGTCCTGTCATTCAGTTGGAGGAACCTCTCGGGATATGCCTTTCTGCCTCTTCCTCTTCTTCCACGGGTCTTATTGAAGATAAAACAGGACAAGCCCAAGATGATAATCTTGCTGGCTCCAAATTGGCCTCGGCAGTTTTGGTATCCAACGCTGAAAAACCTATGCCTAGAGCCCCCTTGGGTTTTACCTCAGTCTCCGAACCTTCTGTCCCAACATCAGGGTCAGGTTCTACACTCTCATGTCAGAACTCTCTGCCTGGCAGCCTGGTTAATCCAGGACCTTTGATTTCTTCTTTCCTACCCAAGCAGGTTATGGATGTCATTTTAGAGGCCAGACGTCCTAGCACTAGAAAATCTTATGCAGGAAAATGGAAAAGATTTTGTTCCTGGATGCAGGCTCAGGATTCTGATCCTCTTCTTCCTAACATTACTTTAATCTTACTTTACTTGACAGACCTCTTACATAAGGGTCTCTCTTTCTCTTCCATTAAGATACATGCCTCTGCTGTTTCTGCTCATTATAATTCGTACCCTCCCATCTTTTCCCACCAGCTCATGAGACAGTTTCTCAGGGGAGCTAAGAATTTAAGGCCTCCTAGATCTCCTCCCATTCCTGCTTGGGATCTCAACTATGTTTTAGAAAAACTAACCTTGCCTCCTTTTGAGCCTGCTGCTTCTTCTGACATCAAGTTTTTATCTTGGAAGACAGCTATTCTGTTAGCTCTAACCTCTGCCAGGAGGGTTTCCGAGTTACAAGCTCTTATGGCTGTGGAACCATATATTATTTTTCATCAAGACAGGGTATCTTTGAGGACTAATCCTACTTTCGTGCCTAAGGTGGTTTCCAAAGTGGCTTTAAATCAAACTATCCACTTGCCAACCTTTTTCCCCACTCCTCAAAATAAAGGGGAAAGAATCTTACATTCCTTGGATGTACACAGACAGCTACGTTTTTACCTGGACAGAACTAAGGACATCAGAAAATCAGAACAATTGTTTGTTTCTTATGCTTCAAGTTCCCAAGGTAAAGCCATTTCAAAACGGACCATTTCTAAATGGATTGCTCATGGAATCAGATTTTGTTATTCACACCATGGAAAGCAAATCCCAGGGAGTATACGAACTCATTCCACCAGAGCTGCTGCCACTTCTGCAGCCTTCCTCAGAGGAGTTCCTACCAAAGACATTTTGGAAGCTGCAACTTGGAGTTCAATGCATACTTTTTCTAAGCACTACAATCTACCTCTATACTCTAAGTCTAGGGCAGGCTTTGCCTCTGCAGTCTTGCAGGGCCTTTTAGCCGCCCCTTCTTCTTTATGACCACCTCCCTTTCTTTCTGCTTTGGGATTCTACCCTTCAGTCATGACTGCAACAGTGAAACACGATGAACATAGTACAGTTGTGTACACCTACCATAAATGTAGATGTTCGAGTGTCTTCACTGTTGCAGTCTGGGTTTCCCTCCCTCCTGTCCCCTCTTGTTTTTACTTTTGTGTAGTTCCTTTCTTCACCATTCTTCTGAGGTGTATTTGCATAGCTTATGGGACCTTTTCCATTTTGGGACTCCTGACATCTGGGGCAAGAAAAACTGGAGAAGATGGTGTCAGCTGTCTGCTTTGTACTCCTGGCGCTCTGACGTCAGGGAGCATGGTTGAACAGCCGACGCCGGACCCAGACTTTGGGATTCTGGCCGACCGAGGACTGCCTGCCGGCAGGGGAGAACCCTACAGTCATGACTGCAACAGTGAAGACACTCGAACATCTACATTTATGGTAGGTGTACACAACTGTACTTTTTCCCATGCAAGAATGGATGTATTTCTATTGCCAGCACATTGAGACTTGTGTCTTATAAAATTTGAGGTTTATAATAACATTGTTATTGTTTATGTATAAGTTTTTATTATGATTTTTAGTACGGTGTTGAAATGTAACCGTGTATTTGAATGGTCATGGGTTTTGCAATCAGTGAGTTAATTGAAAGCTTTTTATTATTGGATGTCATGTCAAATGGTTTGAAAGGGGAGGACTTTTAAATGTTGGTGTATTTTGGATCAGATTCTGAAGAAGTCAATATTTTCTTGACGAAAGTGCTTAATTTGGTTATTAAAATTGTGTGATTTTTACGGTTTGGTCCTATAATTTCCTGCATTCTTGGTGTTTTTCTTATTGCGGATTGTGGTTCTTGGTTTGTTTTTACACTGCAAAAATAGACCGACAACACCATGGTAATGTGGCACATAAAAAGATAATGAGGAACTTTGTCTTACCCTTTGTGTATTCTTGCTAGAAAAAAAGTGGACACTGGCTCAAGATTTAGGGCTAACCCTCATTACCCTCTTATATTCCAGGGCAGAGCAATACTCTAGCAGGTTTTCTAAGTTTCATCCTTCTAGACCCCAGCAAATGGATGGTGAAGAAAGGTCTTCTTGGATCTAATTGTATAGTGGGCAATCTCCTCAGCAGACCTGTTCACCTCTCCACAACAGGCAACTACAGAAGTTGTGCTCCAGAACACAACGGACAGGAGCTTGGAAAATAGATGCATTCTCCTTCACGTGGCCAAAGTGTTTCCTGTATATATTTCCACCCTTAATCCTGATCCAAAGGATACTAACAAAAATCATGATGGACATACCCAGCATAATCATAGTGAGCCCTTCCTGGTTGAGACGACACTGGATGTTCATCGCGTTTCACTGTTGCAGTTCTAACCAGTGGGTTATCTGGCTCCCGGTAGCCCTCGATCGGCCAGTCTGATACAAAAAGAGGCAGCCGACTTCACTTCTTCAGTCTTCCTTGCCGCGGAGCCTGAAGCAGAAGCATTTCTTGCACAAGTGCCGGTCGACAGTTTACCTTTCTTGTTTCTAACTACAAAGTTGAAGTTAACTACAGCTAAGTACCTCTTTGGGGATCTTCTTTTCTTGCCTTAACGAATGTCAGAAAAGGTCAATAATTGTCTTACCTGTGGAAAGCAGATTCCCCATAGAGATTTTCATTCCTATTGTATTATTTGTTTAGGCCTTGACCATGATGTTCCTAGTTGTGATCTTTGTTCTTCCTTTAATCCGCGTACTATTCGTCATCGGGCTAAGCTTTTTGCTAAGCATTTTGGAGTTTGGACTAAGTTTGTCAGTATGACGTCCGCTGGTCTTCAGGCTTTGGATATCCCCAAGAAGTGTAAGATAAGGACCGAGACAGGCTTCCGAAAGTCAAGTCCTCGGATGATGTTAGGTTGGTCGTCAGTCATGCTGTAGCCAGTGAGGTGCCTTTGCAGCCCCTGCATCTCGCAGATTTTCAACAGAAGGCCTCGGTTGAGACCATTTCAGAGGCCCCCAGGCCTCCAGCTTCCATTTTGTCTTCTGACCTTCTGCCTGATGCCTCTTCAGCTGGATCCGGAGCCGTGAAGCTGACTCCGGTGTCCGAGACCATTCTTCGGTCAGACAGCAAGCTCATACCGATAACTTCGGCTGAAACTTCGGCGGTTGCCAGGCCTCCTGAGTCCTTTAGACTTGCAGGTAAACCTTCCAGTCGTAAGCCTGTGAAGAAGCAGGCTTCAGTTTCCTCTCATTCCCCTCATTCTCAAATGGTTAAAATGGCTGATGACCTTTTGACTCTTATTAGGGGTTTACAGCCTCCTCCTTCAAAAAGAGGTAGGGATGTCTCTCCTGAGGCTTTGTCCTTTTCAGGTTCTGATACTTCTAGCATTTCTGTTGATGAAGAGAAAATTTCTCAAGCTTTCTCTCTTTTTGAGGATTCAGATGCAGAGGAGTCCATCCCTTCTGCTTCTCCTCCAGAAGATTTCTCTTTTGGTGATGCTTTAAATACTCTCGGGGAACATTTTAAATGGGAAAGTCAGGATTATCCCCTTTCTAAGAAAAGGATTAGGGGGTTTTTGGATTTGCCTCCGCATAAGCCTTTGGCTATTCCACCTGTGCTGGAAGTGGTTGATAATGTTTTTCTGGAGAATTCCTTGACTCCAAATTTGGTTCCTCCTGCTCCAAGGAAACCTGACAGGTGCTATAGAGTTCTCATTTATTTCTTTTTAAGAATCCGTTGGCTGATCCAGAGGTTATTTCTCAATGGTCTAAAGGAGTTAAAGCCACTGTTGCTAAAAATACTGTTCCATCTGACAGGGATCTAGGAACCTAGATAGGTGGGTTAAAAAGGTGTATACCTCTGCCACTCTTGCTATTAGGTCTACTAATTGTCTTTTTCATATGCTGAAGTACCAGCAGCACACTTTGGAAGCTATTAAGTGTAGGATAGCAAGTGTGCCCCAGTTGTAAGGATATGCAGGATTTGCTGAATTCTGCCAGTCTAGTCCATAAACATTCATTACATTGTGGTTTTGACAATCTAGAAGCCTCCTGTAGGGCTACAGCTACTGGCTCTGTTATTAGAAGGCACGTTTGGCTCAGGGAGCAGCCTTTCAAGGCTAAGCTTTTAGATGTACCTTTGCATAAGACAGTCTTTTTGGCAGCAAAGCAGAGGAAGTGCTCAAGAAGATGGAAGACAAGGCCAAGTCTATGCAGACAGTCAAAGACTTTTTGCAAGTTCAGCCTCCTCGCTTTAGCAGGAATTATCCTTCTAAGAGTTGGATGTTCCCTGATACCAGCAGACAGAGCTGTTCTAGGACTAGATGTCACAAATCTTCTAGGGGACAGGTGGCTACCCCTCAAAGGTCTAAGCATTGGCAGGCTTCCTCTTCCAAGGTGGGAAGTACTAAGCCTGCATCTCAATCTAAACATTCTCAATGACTCTGTACAACTTCTGCCTGTTCTTTCCTGCCCAGATAGTCCTTTAGGGGGAAGGCTGGCCCTTTTTACAAATGTCTGGACCTCCATCACAGACGACAAATGGGTACTCAGAACTGTATCCCTAGGGCACAAGTTTTCTTTCCACACCTTTCCCATACCCAAAGGATTCCCGGACGCTCCTGCAAACCAAAGGGCAGAAGTAGAAAAGCAAATATTGTCTCTGTTACATCTGGGAGCAATAGAATCAGTTCCTGCTCAGTAGGTAGGCCAGGGTTTCTATTCCAGACTTTTCCTAGTTCCAAAAAAAAGAAGGCACCTGGGGTCCTATCCTAGATCTATCCATCCTGAACTCTTTCTTGATAATTCCAAAGTTCAAAACGCTCACTCTGCATCAGTTGCTGCTAGTGTTAGAAAAGGATTCCTGGCTGGTAATGTTGGATCTCAAAGAAGCTTATCTACACATTGCTATCAGGGAAAGTTGCAGGTAATACCTTCGTTTCAGGGTGGGCAAGCAACATTATCAATTCTCTGCACTGCCCTTTGGCTTATCTACTGCTCCCAGAGTTTTCACAAAGTGCTTGGCTCCAGTCATTGCTTTTTGCAGGCAAAAGAAAATTCAGATTTATCCATACTTGGACGACTGTCTAATTCAAGCAAATTCTCAGGAACAGCTGTTGAAGGATCTAGAATTTGTATGGACTCTTCTATCTTCCCTGGGTTTACACTATCATCGTGGAAAAATCAAAAATGGTGCCATCCAAAGAGATAACATTCCTGGGAGCGAGTCTGAACACAGCCGCCCAGATGATATATCTCACCCAGGAGAAGCCGACAACTCTTTCAGTTTACTTCAAGGACTTGGCAAGCCTGTCCCAGCTGCTTGCAAGGAAATACCAGCAAGCTCTGGGATTCATGGCCTCTTGCGTTCTCATGATTTCATATGCAAAACTGCATATGAGGAAATTGCAGTGGTACCTCAAGAACACTTGGTGTCAATACACACAGGACCTGGATGTGATAATTCCTCTGCTTCCATGTCTGCGGACAGAGTTTCTATGGTGGGCAACAGCCTGTCTACAGAACAATGGCATGCCTTTTCACCCACCCCTGGCCACTCAAGCTCTTACCACAGACGCATTGGACTATGCCTAGGGAGCCCATTTGGATGGCAGATGCATACAGGGAAATTGGAATGTCCAGCAGATGCACCTGCACATAAATTTAAATGAGTTGATGGCAGTCCAGCAGGCCTTACTAGCTTTCAAGCGTCTTCTTTCTACAGGGACCCTGCTTGTCAGGACAGACAACACCACTGTCATGTGGTACACCAACAAGCAGGGAGGGACTCATTCTTACCTCCTGTGCTGACAGAGTATGAGTCTTTTGGTCGATAGCAACATCCCTGAGCCTGCATCTCCTAGCTCAGTTTCTTCCCGGAAGGCTCAATGTTTTGGCAGACCAGTTGAGCAGGCAGACCCTGGATCCTCACGAGTGGCAGCTGAACAGAGCAGATTTACAGCATCATTCAACATTGGGGCACTCCTCAAGTGGATCTCTTCTCCTCTCCAGACAACCATCTTCTACCTCTTTTTTGCACCAGACATCACAGCAGAGCCTGGAAAGTGGATGCTCTGTCCTTCCCTTGGATGCTGCTGTCAGTTTATGCCTTCCCTCCTCTTCCTCTTCTTCCCAGAGTATTATTGAAGATCAGGGACGAATGACCAAGGACTATTCTCATAGCTCTGGACTGGCCCAGGCAGCATTGGTATCCGCTGCTTCGCAGTCTCTCCCAATTTCCCCCTTGGCATCTTCCTCTGAAGCCAGATCTTTTGGGTCAGGAAGGGGGAAGCATTCTACATCTTCATCTTCAGTGTCTCCATTTGGCAGCTTGGCTCATTGTATGACTCCAGCCATCCTTTTCTTCTTCCCTTTCCCAGCAGGTGGTTGACGTGCTGAGGGAGGCCAGGAGGCCTAGCACTAGGAGGTCTTATGCTGGCAAATGGGAAAGATTCTCTCTTTGGATGGAGGCTAGAGGGGAATCTTCTTCTCAGCATACCCTTCCTCTGATCCTGGAATACCTGGCTGATTTGCTTCAGGGTGGGCTTTCTTTTTTCCTCTGTCAAGATCCATGCATCAGCCATTTCTGCTTATTTTTCTTTTGAGCAACCCATTTTCTCTCATCCTCTGATGAAAATGTTTCCCAGAGGTGCTTGCAACTTAAACCCTCCCAGAAGGGCACCTACTCCAGCCTGGGATCTTAATTTTGTTCTAGAGAAACTCACTCTTCCTCCTTTTGAGCCAGCTGCCACTGCAGATTTAAAGTTTCTCTCATGAAAGACTGCCTTCCTCTTGGCTATAACTTCAGTTTCGGAGCTGCATGCTTTGATGCCTGTGGAGCCTTTTCTTATTTTCCATGCAGATATGGTCTCTCTGAGAACCAACCCCTCCTTTATGCCTAAGGTGGTTTCTAGCCTGACTCTTAATCAGTCCATACACCTTCCTACCTTCTTTCCTAATTCTCGAAATAGAGGTGAAAGGATCCTACATTCTCTTGATGTGCAGAGACAGCTTAGGTTTTACCTGGACAGGACTAAGGACCTTCAGAAATCAACACAGTTATTTGTCAGTTTTGCCCCTGGAGCCCAGGGCAAGGCTATTTCTAAGCAAACCATTTCTAAGTGGATTGCTCATTGTATTATTTTTTGTTATTCCTTTCATGGCAAGGTTCCTCCTCAAGGGGTTAGGACCTACTCAACTAGAGCAGCTTCCACTTCTGCAGCCTTTTTAAGGGGTGTCCTTACTAAAGACATTTTGGAGGCTGCCACATGGTCTTCTGTTCACACTTTCACAAAGCATTATAATTTGCCTTTGTTTTCAAAAGCCAGGGCAGGGTTTGCCACTGCTGTTCTGCAGGGCATTATCTCCATTCCTTGATTCTGTTGGTTCCTCCTCCCTTTTCTCTGGGCTTTGATAATCAACCCATTGGTTAGGACTGCAACATTGAAACACGATGAACATAGTACGGTCGTGTACACTTACTATAAATGTAGATGATATAATGTGATTCTATCTCGCCTACATTCAATACTGATGGCTCCGACTCGGCCGTTCTGACTAGCACGAAGTCTCTCATTGGCTGGGCCAACCCTATATCCCGGGATGCACCACGCCCAAAACCCCAGATCTCGTTTGCCGCTCCTGGAGTATCGACGTGGTCTCAACTTGGCTGTGGCTAAATACCCTATTTTGTGATCTTTGATATCTCATAGCAGTTCTCTGTAGGAGAATTTATATTCAAAAAGCTATTTTCATAGCTATGTTGTTATAATTAATTTGTTTGAGTGAGATTGTTTATTCCTGTTGTGTGGTGATCCTTCTGTTTGGCGGGCTAGGCCCGTTTAAGTTAGAGGGCCTTTGCCCTATCTTGTGTCTCGGAGTTTAACTTAGAGCCGCTCCCCCCCCCCAGTGTTTAACTTGTGTTTGACTTGTGTTTGTGTATCATGTCTACCAAAGAAAAAGAACATCAGTGCAAAGTGTAGCTATAAAATGTCTTTGACAGACGGTCACGCGATTTGTGTATACTGCCTCGGCGCCAAACACTTGCAAGAATCTTGCAGTGTCTGTCATGCTTTCTCTTCGAGAGTTTTGCAGGAGAGAAAAAATAAACTTATCCTGAAGGGTTTAATTAAACCCTCCTTTGAGGAAGCTGTTTCTTCTCCCTCTGAAAAGTCCAGGGTTAAGTCTAAAAAGAAGTCCCCGGCTCCGTCCTCTTCTTCGGAGCCGTCGGAGAAAAGATCCAGGTCGATGTCCCCTTCCTCGGCTCCACTGGTCTTGGAGCCGTTGGCTATGGGGTCTAAAGCTGTGCTTCCTTCCTCAGCTCCATTGGTCTCGGAGCCGCAGGATTCAGGGTCGACAGCTGGGTCCACTGTCTTGGTTCCACTGGTTTCGGAGCCGCAGGAAATACTTTCCATTTCGGAGCCGGCTTCTTCGGTTCCACAGCTTTCGGCGCCGAAGGAGGTTTCGGTGCTTCTCAAGCCTGCTTCGGCTCTGATCCTCTTGGAGCCAATTCGGAGCCGTTCTCCTAGTCGTGTCTCGGAACTGATGGGAAAGGTTTCTCGACCCCCTTCTGTCTCCTCCAGGTCCTCCAGGTTATCTGATTCGGACATAGATGGGGTGGTCTAGAGGCTCCTCCAGTCACCAGTGTTATCTAAATTATTTTCGGCTCCAGCCCAGTCGGCTCCGGAGCCCACCATAGTATTGGTTCCATTCCTTCCTCCTCCGACAACCTTGGTTTTTTCGGAGTCGGAGAGTGCTGAGTCGAGTGAAGTCCTTGGGTCGGTTCCGAGACCCCCCCACCAGTCTTTCGGTTCCGTCCTCAGCTCCAACCTTCTCTATTCCTTCTGTAGGTTTCGGTACTCAGGGGTCCTCAGTCGGGCCAGAGGGTGATACATCGGGGCCACTGACTTCGGTTCCCAGTCTCCCCCTTGGTGCTTCGGCTAGGGGAACCCCGACACAGGTCATGGTTTCGGAGACGGGCCCTTCCTCCGATTCGGGGGGACCCGCCTTCGAAGCTATGAGGAGCGCGCTGGCCAAGTCCTTAGTGACATCACCCAAATCAGCATCTCCCTCCCTAGACACTATGACTAGAGTTTTTGGCGCCCCCCCCTATCTCTGGACAGCGGGGCTGCAAGGCCTGAGGATACCTCCATGTGTGGTCCCCAGCTTTCTGAAGGCCCTTCAGAGTCTGTGCCTGAAGAGCCTCTCAGAAAGAAGCTGTGTAAGAGGAAGCACCTAGACTCCCCAGATGAGTCTGTCACCTCGGACACCGACCTCGATGATGCAGAAGGGTCCCCGAAGTCGTCCTCTGATGATGTCTCGTTCTCCGATATCCTGGAGATCTTGAGACAGCAGGGCGACTGGCCATCCAAAAACCCTTCTGAGGAGGAGTCGGTCTTCCTCAAGGCCTTCGGAGCCCAGCCTTCCGCCTCTTGGGTGTCTCCACCCTTCGATGAATTATTGGATCTTATTTATCGAAGGGTGTGGGAACACCCTGACTCTGTGGAGCCAGTTCCTAGCTGCCCCAATAAATTCTTATCTGCACCTCCTGGGAAAGAGTTTTTGACCAAGGGAGTTCCTGTGGATGCCATGGTGGGTGGCGTCTGCCACTCAGCAGGACGTGGCAGAGGCTTCTACTTCCATCCATCCTCCTAATAAGGAGTCTTGGAGCATGGATAGGTATGGGAGGCGTACCCTGTCTTCAGCGACCTTTACTTTGCGGTCGCTGAATTTCTTGTGTCATTTTACGCGGCTCCAAAGGGATCTCATTAAAGAGTTGGGAGATACCCTGGCGGGTAATGTGCCTGAGGCGTTCACCCAGTCTGTTAACGCCCAGCTGTCTACCCTTTCTTCCATCATCAACTCGTCCATGAGGCTCATATCTTATGCAGCCGAGGGGGCGGGTAGAGCAGCGAGTTCAGGCGTAGCCCTCAGGAGGCAAGCTTGGATGCGCTTGCGTCATTCTGCGTAGGCTTTCAAGTCTTCTTTCATGGACGCCCCTTTCGACGGGTCCTCCCTTTTTGGACCCAAAGTGAAAGACACCCTCACGAGATCTGAGCAGGAGGGTAAGACTTTGTCTGCCGTTGGGGCCCGTTTTTCTCTCCCCACTAGACCTTATCCCAAGGCTCAGAGGGGAGGAAAAATGTGGTTCAGAAAGTCTCAAAAGTCTTCCCCTGCCCATCAGAGTGAACCCCCCTCCAGAGCTAGAGGAGGGGGAAATTACTCCAGAAGACGTCGCCCCAGAGGCGGCGGAGGCCCCCGCAATACAGGAGACCGCAAATCCTTTCGTGGCTCCTCCGTCCAGCGTCCCTGAGGGATTACCTGACTGTGCGTCTCCGGAGCCAGTCGGGGGTCGCTTTTCAGAGCATCTTCAGGCCTGGGAGTCCATCACTCAGGATCGATGGGTGCTTCGAATCATCACCGGAGATTATACCATTCCCTTCATCCGTTCTCCCCCACCGTCGGAAAGAATCCCGGACGTTCCACCCAGTCAACGGGATCACGCAGCACTAGAAATCTCAAAGCTGATAAGAAAAGGAGCCATCCAATCAGTCCCCGCAGACCAGATCGGATCAGGAACTTACTCAAGATTATTTTTGGTGCCGAAAAGAACAGGGGACTTGAGACCCATTCTGGATCTCAGCCGTTTAAACCGCTTTGTGAAAAAGTCCAAGTTCCGAATGGTCACGTTACAATCCATTCTCCCCTTGCTGGAGAAAGGAGTATGGATGTGCTCCATAGATCTCAAGGACGCCTATTATCACATCAAGATAAACGAGGCCTCCAGGCATCATTTACGCTTCCGGCTGGGGGCCAGTCATTTTCAATTCCGGGCCCTGCCCTTTGGTCTCACCACAGCCCCCAGGGTGTTTACCAGTGGTGACGGCTCACCTGAGACGTCTAGGATTCCAGGTGTTTCCTTATCTGGACGACTGGCTCCTCACCGCCCCCACCAGGCATCTACTTCAAGCCATGAGAACTACCTTCAAATGGGGACATCTGTTAGGAATTACCTTCAATTGGGCAAAATCTGTATTGCTGCCATCACAGCGTGTTGCCTTTATCGGCGCAGAGCTAGACACTATAGAGATGCGAGCATTCCTACCCTTAGACAGAATAAAGGTGTTACAGGCTCAAGTTCTGGCCTTATTGCCACGCAGAAAAGCCCAAGCCAGAACGGTTCTGCAGTTGTTGAACAATGGCGGCTACCATCCTTCTAGTCCCTCTTGCCAGGTTGCACATGTGAATACTTCAATGGCTCCTTTCGGCCCAGTGGTCATATCAGGATCTGCCCTTGTCCCATCCTATTTTCATTACGGAGAGATGCCGACAAGATCTTCGTTGGTGGCTTCTCCCCTCCAATCTGAATCAAGGAAGATCGTTCATCCCCCCCCATCCCCCGTTGCCACGGCAACCACGGACGCCTCCCAGATAGGGTGGGGGGGGGACGTTACCTGGGCAGGACGGTTCAAGGTACGTGGCAAGATCACGAGACTCACTTGCATATCAATGCTCTGGAGATGAGAGCGGTGCTTCTAGCGTTGCAGGCACTCCACAGCTTTCTTCCCCAGGGAACTATTGCAATTCTTTCCGACAATATGTCGGTTGTCTGGTATCTGAACAAACGGGGGAACCAAGTCCTATCCCCTTTGCAGGGAAGCCATGAGAGTGTGAAGGTGGGCTATCGCTTCCCAGCACTTTCTAGTGGCAACGCACATTCCGGGGAAGTCCAACGTGATTGCAGACAGGCTGAGCAGAGCTATTCTGATGCCTCACGAGTGGTCCCTGAACGATCGAGTGGCGGCTCAGATATTCTCCAGGTGGGGTCTTCCCTGCTGCGACCTCTTTGCCAGTCCCCTCAATGCGAAGTGCAGAAATTTTTTCACTCTAATCCCTCCTCAAGGGGAGCCGCCCAGGGATGCTCTAGTCCACGATTGGCCCTCCAGTCTGCTCTACGCCTTCCCTCCGGTCCCTCTCTTGCCAAGAGTGATTTAGAAGGCAATCTGCGCAGGAAGCAGCATGATTTTGATAGCACCACTCTGGCCCCGTCAAGTTTGGTTCCCCTTCCTTCGGAAATATGCAGTGGATGGGCCTTGGATCCTGGACCCAGCTCCAGACCTATTGACTCATCAGTCAGGACAGCCTCATCCATCCCTCCGAACTCTGATTTGCTGCTTGGCTACTCCACTTCCTTCCTTAGTCAGACAGCATAACCTTACCCCGGAGGTACTACAGATTCTGTCCTCTTCTCATATGTCTTCTACTAGAAAGATTTACTCTAGTAAATGGAAGAGATTTGCTATTTGGGCTGAACAGCGTGACCTTAATCCCCTCACAGCCCCTGTGTCAGCGGTGTTAGATTTCTTGGTGACACTTTTTAGACAGGGTTCCGCTATCTCCACTATAAAGGTTCAATTGGCAGCGATCTCTAATTATCACGTAGCTCATGAGCCTTCCCTCATGGGTCATAAGCTGTGTAAAGCCTTTCTAAAAGGAGCCTGGTTAATTTGCCCCCCGAATTCGCAACCCGTTCTACCATGGGACTTAAATATGGTGCTCAGAGCTTTGACGTCTCCTCCCTTTGAACCTGCAGCCACTTGCGAATTAAAATTCTTATCATGGAAGACTGCATATTTGGTAGCCATTACTTCAGCCAGAAGGGTATCGGAGCTTCAAGCCCTTTCTGTCAAACCTCCTCTTTTTTTTTTCACAAGGACAGAGTATCTCTAAGACTAAATCCTTCCTTTCTCCCTAAGGTGTATTCTGCATTTTGTCTCCAACAGGCTATTGAGCTACCAGTCTTTTTTTCCACAATTCTCCAACAAAGCATAATACATATTTCACCAGTTGGATGTACATAGACAACTGAGGTTTTATTTGAATAGGACACAACAGGACAGAAAATCAGACAAGTTGTTTGTGTCCTTTTCGGACAACAGAATTGGCAGATCTGTAACCAAGGCCACCATCGCTAAGTGGATTAGGGATTGCATCTCATTCATTTATGCATTGACGGGTAGGAATCTTCCTTTTCCAGTGAAGGTGCATTCTACCAGGGCTATGGCAATTTCAGTGGCCTTTCACGCTAGGCTGTCCGTGGATGAGATTTGTGCGGCGGCTACTTGGACTTCCTTCTCCACATACCTTTATTTCTCATTACAAATTGGACATGGCATCTAGAGGTCATGCTTCCTTTGGTTCCACAGTACTCAGGAGTGTTTTCCAGTGAGCCTCCCAGGATTTAGGTGCTAGGGAGGCTGTCCCATCAGTATTGAATGCAGGCGAGATAGGATCACATTACATCTCTTAGTTATGTACTTACCATAACGATAGATGTATGTGATCCATCTCGCCTACATTCTTACGTACCCGCCCTCCTTCCCCCTTCCTGTTGGATTTGGAGGAGACAAGTATTGTTTGATTCCCATGAGGATATTATTTTTTCTCTCCTCTTACACTTGTCTCTTTGTGAGTTCTGTGGGTGGAAGAATGTGTTGGGGGCAAACTAGATCTGGGGTTTTTGGCGTGGTGCATCCTGGGATATAGGGTTGGCCCAGCCAATGAGAGAGTTTGTGCTAGTCAGAACGGCCGAGTCGGAGCTGATTCTCGGCTCCAAGCCCTTCAGTATTGAATGTAGGCGAGATGGATCACATGCATCTGTCGTTATGGTAAGTACATAACTAAGAGTTCGAGTGTATTCACTGTTGCAATCCTGCTTTCCCTCCCTCCTTCCCCCTTTTCTCTTTTTTTAAGGTACAGGCTAATTTTGGTTTAAGCCTTGTTTTCTGAGGGCTTCTGACTGTTATGACAAGAAAGACTGAGGAAGTGATGTCAGCTGCCTCCTTTTGTATTGGACGCCATGACGTCCTTTACAACCGACAACAGCCGACATCATTTTTACTTACCTTTGGTATTCTGGCCAATCGAGGGCTAACGGGAGCCGGATAACCCATTGGTTAGGACTGCAACAGTGAAAACACTTGAACATCTACATTTATGGTAAGTGTAAACAACTGTACTTTCTTCCTTCTGACACTTTGCAAGGGGAGAATTCCATACCCTATCGCAGGAGATGGATTTCCTCAGCTAAGTCAAGGGGTCTGTCTTCTACTCCCAGCTAGCCTCCTTCAAGTTACCCACCGGGGGATTGAGTTTTGACACCTAGGACTGTGTCCTGTCATAAGGAAGTGCTCTCCATTTTAAGGGAAGCAAGAAAGCCCAATACCAGGAAATCATACCTGACAAAATGGAAAAGACTTTCTGCTTGGTTCACAGCAATGACACTAATCTTGCTCAAGCAGACATCAGCTTGGTTTTGCAGTAGCGAACAGGCTTCTCTACACTAGGACTTTCATATTCCAGCTTTAAGGTCTCTGCATTTGCAATATCAGCTTGCCTGCACAATGCTCCACCTATTTTCTCATACCCCCACATAAAAAGTACAGTTGTATAAGATTTTAACAGTAGATGTGCTACTTTTCACCATTGCAGTATTCATTATATGTGAGATATCCTGCCAAGGATAGCCTAGTGTCCAGGCAGTATACCAAAGTCTTTACATCATCAGAGCAGCGTATGGCAGCCATATGCTCCCCTTGCAGGTGTAAGGCATAAAGATGCCATATGCATGCTCAATCCCCAGAATGCAAGTGCCCCAAGAGAACTAGAGCAATCCCAGGAAAATGAGGACATGTCCATCCAGGAAAAAGAAGGGACGGGGCAAAAAAAGAAAACCTCTCTGACAGAAACCTAATCCCAATAAGAAAAAAAGAAAGAGAAGGGGGCAGGAAGAAGGGACATAATACTGCAACAGTGGAAAGCAGGACACACATTGTTATGGTAAGATCTTACACAACTGTACACTGTCCTTCCTTTTTAACTGTTGCAATATTTCTTGATTGTGGTATGTTACAAAAGCTACTGTAATGAATGGGAGGAAGAAGGTAATGAAGAGACCTCCACAAACCCATGAAGGATGGCCCTGGCAAACCCTGCCCTGGACCTGGAAATAACACCAAACTTATAATGTCTAGTAAAACTGTGAACAGAGGACCAAGTAGCAAGTTCTAGAATGGATCTCATAAACAGACCCTTGAAAAAGCTCCAGAGGAGGTAACTGCCCTGGTAGAATGAGCTTAAATTGAAGCAGAAATCTGCTTACCATGAAGAGAATAACAAAAATAAATGGTCTTAGAAATCCAGGAGGAGATGGTTTGTTTAGAGACAGGTCACCCACCATGGTCATGGTTGGAATCAGTGGTTTATTCAATAACAAATAATCCAGACCGGTTTTGATACAAACTGGTTTCATCAATGTATCAAATCCGTGTGAATACAAAACCAACTTATATAATCTGCTGTCATGTGAGCCCGTAGTGAGTGCTGGCTTTGTTTTTTGATTTCATGTATGGTTTTTGACCATTGCACCTTGCCATACATGCACAGTTCAGTTTTGGATTTTGTTTATAGACAGTCAGACCCAATGCCCTGGTGCTAAAAGAAATAAAAAAACGCGTAGATTGTCTGAAGGCTTCCGTATTGAGTTGTCTATGTAAATCCGGTGTGTGAAGCACCTTCTCACTAGCAGACTTTAGAGAAGGAAAAAGGAAGGGACTTGAATGGACTTATTCAGGGCAAATCATTAACTACTTTGGGCATTAAAAAGGAGGAGAAATAGGACACCTTGCAGGCTTGATATGCTGACAGATGTGCTTTAACAGAAGAATATGCTAAGCCAGCGTTGACCAATTCACACAAAGAGGAAAGAACTAAAGGATCTCCCACTGAAAAGGGATCCTAGTTATGCTTGAAATACCAAACAGAAAACCTCTTTGATCTAGCTACACAGGATTTACTGGTAATGGGTTTCCTGGCCTCCTGCAGAACTCTAAGCATGTCCTCAGCAAATTGATGTCTAAAGGGGATTAAAACCTTGTCATCAAAGTGTCAGTTTAAGCATAGACAAGGGAGGGTAAATGAAAGACCCTTGTGTTTGAAAACATCCATGCCGTGAGGTTACTTGTGATGATTTTCCCTGACTAGCTGAAAGAGAAGGGAGAACCAGTGCTGTCTGGATTAAAAGGGAGTCACCAGTAAGATTCTGGGAGAGTCCTTCATAATCTTGAGCAGGACCCTGGGAAGCTGGAGAAGAGGAGGAAAGACCTACAGGAATATCCCTTTCCAGTAAAAAGACAGTGCATCCACCTTCCAAGACAGAGGATTTGGAGCTCTGGAGCAGAATTAAGGATGTTGTTTGCTCAGAGGAGGGGCAAAGAGATCCACTTAAGGAATACCCCACCAATGTACAATGTCCAGAAACAGCTTCCTGTGAAGCATCCATTCATGAGTTTGTGTGTTGGAACTGCTCAGAGTCTGCCATGAGGTTGTGCTCTGAGGGAATGTATAGTGCCTGAAGAGTGATATGGTGGTGAAAATCAAAGTCTCAGGCCTAAAGAGCCAGTCTGCAAGGAAGGTAAGACTTTGTGCCCATGCGTTTGTTGACATAACCCATGACTGTGGTGGTGTCTGTAAAAACCTTCAGAGGGTCTGGTACCCAAAGGGAGTGAAAGACCTGCAGAGCAAGGATGAGAGCCCTTATCTCTTTCATGTTGATGTAGTCTGACATCTGATGGAGGGGCCATATACCCTGAACTTTCAGAATGCTGAAAGAGGCTCCCCATCCCAGATTGGAGAAGTTTGTGAAGAGCTCCTGAGGAGGAGGGGAAGGAGACTGAAAAAGCAGGTCTGGATTGAGGGATATGTGCCTAATCCACCAATGAATCTGTAGTTTGAGACAAGGTAAGGGAGGGACTGAAAATTTCAGAGGGTGGCAATGTTGGATCCGAACAGTCTTGAAATACCACTGGAACTTTCTCATGTGAAGTTTGGCAAAGGGTATTATGGAAATGGTGGATGCCATGAACCCCAGTGCTCAGAGAAATTCCCCAGCAGGTATAACCAAGAGAGGAAGCAGAGACTGAAAATTAGCAGTCTGGGCAGAACCTTTAAATGTAGAGTATAGAAACCAGTATTGGAATGGTTTGAATTCTGCAACAGAGGAAAATGTGTCCCTGGGAAGGAGTTAGAACTGACTTGTTGAGATTAACAGTGAAGCCCAGTCTCTGCAGGAAGAGCATAGTAAAGTGCAGAGCCTGAATCAGCTGGGGTGGAGAAGAAGCCTGAAGAAGCAGGTCATCCAGAAGTGGAAATATCTGAATCCCCTGGAGCCTGCAAAAGTCTAACACAGGGAGCCCCAGACATTTGGTGAATGTATTTGGGACCATAAACAGACCAAAGGGCAAAGCTGAGAACTGAAAATGTGAGGAAGAAACAGAGAAAAATAAAAACTTCCGGAAAGGAGGATGAATAGAAGCATGAAGATATAGGCATCCTTTATTGGAAAGGCTCACCCAGACTCTGCAACACTTTGCTGAGAGGGAAAGGTTGGTTTGCTTTTTAATTATTGTATTTTGTATTAGTTTATTGCCGTTTTATATTTTGAGTGCTGTGATTTGTTTTCTTTACCTTGTGTTTTGCTTGTGTTCTGCTTTTAACTGCATATTAAAACTTCAAAAGACACCACAGCTCTGTCTCTTCTTTCTAGTTGCCTGCCTCTTATGTTAATTTGACCATATGTCTCATTTCCTCTCTGCTTTAACTGGCTTGTGTGAAAGCACAAAATTATCATTTTGTGAAATCACTCCCCTTCAACTATTTACATTTATTGGCCATTCTACTGTATTCCATAGTACCGGAATACAAAAGTGATCACCCCTTTCAATCTATCTTGCTGTTTTAAAAATAGTGACTCTCCACTAAAACTTAACTTTTTAGACAGGTAAAACTTAAGTTGTCTACTTTTACATCTAACTTCTCTAGTGCACACTGCAGTGTTTAGGATAAACCATTTTTTTTCCATCTTACCTTTAAGCATCCCTGTGACTAGCACTTGCTCTAATACCTGCTGGAAAGCACTAGGAAGCCTTAAACTGATACAAGCACTCAACTCTCCTTATTAATAAGGAGAAGTTAATCATAGGCACTAAACAGCCTATAATTGCAAAGTACCTTGCTAAGGTAAGGGAAAACAGCTCCTGTACTTTTCAAAAAAAAACACCAAACCAGGCATGTCCAAGGGTCAGCTTCCATTGATTTCTCCTGTCCACCTGGTGAATCTGGGCATACTGGGGCAATGCAGCAATTGCCTCATGTACACAGACAACCCTCTCCTCCTACCACCCAACACTACAACCTGTGAGAGATGCACTTACATAGCCAAACTGGAAGCAAAGCTCTCCCCACCCAAGATTGTGCCAGACAGTCAAGAGGAGAAGGTTAACACCTGCACTACACCTCAAGCAACACATAGCCCTTCTAAACCCACACCACCAACACCTGCACATAGCAACACTAAATCCACATATGCAGAGGCCCTTAACTGTAACCTGTCCAAACAACAAGGACCTCAGAAGCTGAAACTCAAACAAACACCAACCACAACCAAAGTGTCACATAGCTCACAACACCAGTGTGCAACCCAGCAACAGCCCCTAAGGCAAGACAACGTACCTAACACTTTAGTCATAGGTGACCCTATAGTCAGGCACACTGATGTCCCACTCACCAGGCTGAACAAGGAGAAAATTGCAGTGAGCTGCCTGCCAGGTGCCAGGATCTGCCACATAACTCATGCACTCAAGTCACTCCACAACAAGTACAAATATGACTCTGTCATTGTCCATGTTGGAGTAAATGACTTGAGATGTACCTCCCTTGACTACATGAAAAGAGACATGGAAGAGCTTTCAGATCATGTGGCCCAGGCAGGTGTGACCCTAGCCCTGAGTAGCATCCTTCCTTCGCCCAGAATGATACCACAATATGAGGACAAAATGATTGACTTCATGAATTGGCTAAGCTTCTGGTGTCATTCAAAGGGGATCCAGTATCTGTCTGCCTGGGACGACATGATTGACAGACCACGATGCTTTACCAGAGATGGTCTGTACCTGTCACCCCTGGGATTCAGGTTACTGGTAAGTCTCTTGCCACCCCTATAGTGCCGTTTTTAGGCAAAGTTCAAAGGACAAAACCACCACCATAGCAGGTACAAGCATGCAAAATCTGAAGGTAATGCAACTCAATGCTAGAAGTCTAAACCTCAAAATGCACTCTCTTGAGGCACTCCTAAAAATGGAGAACATCGATATCGGTGCAATAACTGAGACCTGGTTCAAGGCTCCAGAGAGCACCCCTGCAATACCAGGTTACAACTCTTACCACGCTTTTCGGCCACCAAACCAGGAGCGAAACACTAAAGGTCGAGGAGTGTCCATATTCACCAAGGATATTCACACCACCAGGTTAGTTGCCCAACACAATGCATCTGAAATTCTCCAGGTGCAACTGACAACTAGGTAAGACTGCAATCCAAATTGTAGCTTGCCCCAAGATTCTCACTACACCTTTCTAAACATACTGGAAATATTAATATACAAACAAACACCCTAATACTGGGTGATTTCAACTACCTTGCCATTAACTGGGAAAATTACTCGTGTACCAACACCTTTGCCCAACTGTTCTTGGAATTCATAAATTCCAATGCCCTGGATCAACTAATCCATAGTCCCACCAGGGGCTCCAATATCCTACACCTGGTCATTACCAGCATGGGAAATCATTGCTCCACACCTATGGTCACCCCCTCGTTCGTCAGGTCAGACCTTAAGCTAATCACCCTTAACATCCACATCCCACCCCCACCCCTAGTAAGGAAACCTCCATAAAAAACTTCTCCAAAGCCAGCTTTGTGCTACTCAAGTCAGAAGTTACAAACTTCATGACACCCATGCAGACGGGAACTGAAAGTTTGACTGCTGAGTCCTACACTAAGGCACTGTACGAGCACATCTACCCATGCATGAATCGTGCCATCCCCAATAGAACCAAGATGCTCTCCTCCAAAAAAAGGAAGCCAATCTGGTGGTCCCCTGCCATAAACAAACTTTACAACAAAAGGAAGAAACTGTTGCAGAAAAGAGGAAAATCCCAGGATGCAAAAAACTCCCTTACCAGCCTCAGTAAGAAGCTGAGATCCCTCATAAAATCCTCCAAAGCTAGTTACGAAAATAAAATTGCCAAAGATTCCAAAGACAACCACAAAGCATTCTATAACTATGTCAAGAATCTAAATGGCAATGCTCAGATCTGCTCTGAGCTACAACAGAATGGCATTAAATATACTGATCCCAAGGATATTGCCAATATCCTGGCAGATTGATTCAGTGCCAACTTCACCCCCCTCTCACCCCCTAAATAGCCCATCTCAATACCAGAAGATTGCCAAATTCCAGTAATAACGGCCACATAGGTAAAAATCTCACTCTCCAAAGCTAAGAATACAGCATCCATGGGACCAGATGACATCCCGGGCTGTGTACTACATGGACTACAAAATGAACTGGCACCTCACCTAAGTCTCATGTTTAATCATACCCTCACCTCAAGCTTCGTGCCCACTGAGTGGTGCACAGCTACAGTTATCCCACTCGGGAACTACCGCCCCATCAGTCTGACGAGCCTGATCTGCAAGGCCATGGAACGTATTATCATGGAACTTATAAACAAAGACATTGGCAACCTTAAAACACTGGACCCCATTGAGTTTGGGTTCGTGAAGGGCCGATCTTTCTCTTGAACTTGACTGACTTCTTCAAATCAGTCTCCAGAGCCGTGGACGAGGGTAATGTCTCCAGAGCCATGGACGAGGGTAAGGCAGTCCACACAGCCTGTCTGGACCTCGCCAAAGCGTTTAACACCATCCCCCACTCTGGAATCCTAGATAAATTTACTAAGCTGGGCATTAATCCCTACATCAATGGATGGGTTGCCAACTGGCTTCCTGACAGAACCCACACAATAAAAGTAGCTGACTCCAAATCCATCTCCAGACAAGTGGAGTACCTCAGGGTTCAGTCCTGGGACAACTCTTGTTTGGCATCTACTTCTCGGAAGTACAGGCCAACACTAAGGGACTCTGGCTAACAAAGTTTGCAGATGACTGCAAACTGGGAGCCGTTATTGAATCCCCAAATGATGTGGATATTCTACAAAAGGGCCTTACAGAAACAGATGCTTGGTGCCAGAGCCATGGGCTCAAGGTCAATGCCAAGAAATGTACAGTTATCCCCTTTGGGGAAAAAACATATACCAGTGAACTACCACATAGGTGGCAGTACACTAAATACCGAAAGTGTGATAAGAGACTTAGGGACACAGGTGGACAGTGGTATCACCTACAATAACCACATCGCCGCAACAGTCAGAAAATCCTTCTATGTGGCACACCTCATCACTAAGGGCTTTTCATCCAGAAAAAAGGTCATTGTCCCACTGTGCTCATCCCTCATTAGACCCATTATAGAATACAACGCCCAATTTGGTGTGTACCTATCAAGACATCTACAACTGGAAAGGCTGCAGAAATGCCTCACTAAAAGAATCACCTATCTAAAGCAGATGCCCTATGCTGACCGCCTTAAAAAACTCCAGCTATACTCTGTTGCATATCGTCTACTCCGGGGCAATCTCTGATTAACATACAAGGCCATGGCAAACCCAGAGCTGTTGGAAATGCTACACTTAAAGAAATCCCAATTCCTTAGAGCCACACGCTCCAGGGATCTAAACCTTGTCATCACAATAAACAAAACATGCTGGAGGGATAGTTTCCTGACCCAGAGACTCCCCAGACTCTGGAATAGGCTGCCCATACATGTCAAGCAGAGCGCCTCTTTGGCCCTCTTCAAAAGGAAGCTTGATGATTGGATGGGAAAAAGGAAATTCACCTCGGGGATCACGTTAGTCACCCTGCTAGACAGGGGTCCAGGGAAGTAAATAGTGTGGGAAGAAATAGCCAGGGAATTGTTATGGCTAGGCTTGTATAGGCCCTAGGGCCGATAGCCAAGTACCACCCTATGAACCAGAGAGACCAGAAAGTCATGGGAAACAAGAGAGCGAACAGAATTGGAAGAGATAGCATCATGAAAGAAGGCACTTTTATGAAGGTGTTGAGGAAGGAAATGTCTAGATAGTTCAACAAGTTGGTTTGAAGGAGGATGAGGAGAGCCTGAGAAAGGGGGGGGGGACTTCCATACCATGGAAATTACTGTGTTGAATAACGGAAAGGACCCAGCAGTCTGATAATTGTTACCAAATAGGTAGAGACGGGGAAAGCCTGAGGAATAAGGGAACCTGACCAAGAGGAAAGGGAAGTGAATGCCAGATAGAGGCAGATTTGTTAGGGAATGAAGGCTTTTGGTCTTTAGAAGTCAGATTGAGCTTCTAAGAAAACATATACTTGAAAACCATCTTACCCTAGTAGTTTGGTGAGGCTCCCTACTCACAGAAGCAGATTTAGAAGGACAGTTTGTCTGAAATTTGGGAATAGGAGAAACAAAAATATGTTTAAAGTCTTGCATAACCTTATCTTTGTCTTGTAAAGTTTTAAACAGATGTTTTTCGTGTTTCACTGTTGCTATCATCACACTTGGTTTATTTGCCTGCAGATAGCCCTCAGTCAGCCCGAATACCAGAGTCTTGGGATTTCTGCGTCGGATGCTGTCACCTCTTCCATGATGTCAGGTTGTCAGGGGAATAAAACATGCAGCCGACGCCATTACATCAGCTTTCTGCAGCAGCAGTGCCAGAAAGATTCTGGTTATCCCAAAGGGGAATACAAAAGCTTAGCCTTAATATTATCAGGTAAAGCCTGTAAGCATAACAAGGAACATCTCCTCATGACTAACCCAAAGCAGCAGCTCTGAGTGCTGCATCACCAACATCATAGCTGCATTTAATAGCGTGAGGAGTTAATTGAGAGGTAGAGCTGAGCAAAGAAAGGGCAGCTTTTCTGATGGAGATCCTTAACAGTGGATGGAATAAGCTTAGTTTTCTATTTTTTAAAGCCCGATGTCAGCTTTGACTAATCTAGGTGGTTCAGAGCCATGCCTAGATTCTGTAAGATGAGGTGGCTAAGCATCAGGGTGAGAAGAGTCAGCTATGGTTCCCTGAGTCAAAAGCTTAAGTTATCGGTTCTCCAGAAAAATGGATAAGGAGGAACAGATGGCTGTGAGGTGTTTTGGGAATAAAAGCCTGACAAACTCTGCACTGAGTATAGTCATATGTAGCACCTAAGCAGAGCAGGCACTTGTCATGTGTATCTTTATGGAGAATCTGCCTCACACTCTGACATTTCCCTTTCTTGGATGACATGAACTTTCAATACAAACAAAGAAAAGGAAGAGCAGGAACCCCAGCGGGGCACTTATCTGTAAATTGCTTGGTCAAATCCTGCAAAGCAAAGAATGTCTTAGACTGAACATGTGGCATTCAGACTGGTGGCAAAGAAGTTCTGAGGATTGAGTGTGTATACATCACATTTATGCTCTATACCTGCGCAGGGAGCATACAGCTGACGTATGCTGTTCTGATGATGTAAAGGCTTAGGTATGTTGGCTGGATGCTAGGCCATCTTCAGCAGGATAGCTCACATGTAAGGAATACTGCAACAGTGAAAAAGGAAGGTCATATTTTTCTAAAAGGGGTGATTTACTTCATACTATGCAAAAGGAACCCTATTCCATCATGGAATCTAAATTATGCATCAAAAAACTTACTTTGCTTCCATCTGAACCTGCTGATGCTGTCTGTGTAAAGATGCTCACCTGGAAGACCATCTTCCTTATAGCTGTAACGTCAGCCAGTAGAGTTTCTGAGCTACAAGCCCTCATTTGTAAATAACACACAGAAATAGGGTCACCCTCAGAACAAACCCAACCTTTATGCCTAAAGGAGTATCAGAACTTAGGTTAAACCAGGCTGTCCATCTACCAGTTTTCTACCTAAATTCACAGAACAGGGCAGAGCAAGTCCTCCACTCCCTGTATGTGAACAGCCAAATAAAGTGCTATGTAGACAGGACAAAAAGCCGTAATAGAGCACAGCAATTGCTGATGGCTTTTGCAGAGGGTAAACACGGTAAACCTGTCTTTAAACAAACCATCTCTGAATGGATAGCTAACTGCATTAAGTTCTGGAAAGGATTTACTTGGGAATGTTAAAGCCCACTCCACCAGACATAGGGCAACTACCACTGCTTCCCTCAACAGAGTCCCCACGCAGGCCATCCTAGAGGCAGCCAACTAGAACTCTGTGCACACCTTCTCAAAACAGTATAACCTAGCCAATGCCTCCAGGGATATAGCGGGTTCTCTTCTGCCACCCTGCAAAATCTTTCCTAAGGTCATACAGATGACCCACCAAAACTGAGAACAAGAATCTTGACAAAAATACCAAAACCAGTACTCAGAAATGAAGTGACCAGGCTGCAAACACTAGTTTCAGAAAAATTTAATAACCACGATTAAGTGCTTTCGTCAGAATAAAACTGACTTTTTCAGAATCTAGTTACAACATACAAATGCAGGCTTATAAAACCCCAGAATTAGTTACGTGACATTAAACCAATTAAACAACACAATTTTTAAAGCAAGATAACATAACATTGTAAAACTTTAAAAACATTTCATAATTTATAACTTATAAGACAAAAACCTCAAGGTACTGGCTGTTAAAATAAATTCATTTAGGCCACTGTACACACTTGCCTGTAACTTGAGTTGCCATAGCATCTCCCTTTCCTCAGTTAAATCTTGCCAGGGTCCACCTCTGGGGTTCCTTAATATATTGTCAATCCAAAAAAAAAAAAACAAACCTGTGCTCAGGATGTTTATCTATGTGTTTGTACAAAGAACTATTTGTGTCCATCTTCTTAATGCTTGCCATGTGTTTGTAAATTCTTTCTTTAAATTTGCGCTGGGGTCTTACCCACATAAAAACATTTACGCTGTTGGCACTTAGCCAAATAAATCACACTCCTGGAATTACAGTTGCAGTGAAATGAGGCAAAAATGTTAATCCTATTAACCTGGACATTGTCAACCTATAAGATATACTTGCATTGTCACAACAATTACCTTTGAATGTACCCCTCTTCCTACTTGATGGTCTCCCTTTCCCTCAAGCAAATTCTTAAGGGATCTCTCTCTCTCGTATATACAATAACTGGTCTTGATCCAGTAACCAGACAGGTCCCATCAAAGCAAGAAAAGAATGTCTCAGTATTTTCTCAATATGCCAGTAATAACATCATGCTCTCTGGTAAAAGTGGTTCATAGGTGTGTACTAGGCTAATGACCCTGGAGCCTTTACAAGCCTAGCCCATAGGATTACCCTGGCATCAAGATTTCTCTTGAAGAGGGCCAGTGAGGGGCTCTGTTTGACATGTATGGGAAGTCTATTCCATAGCATGGGCAGTCTCTAGGTTATGAACCTGTCCTTCCAGCATGTTCTGTTTATTGTGGTAATGAGGTTGAGGTCTCTGGAGCATGTGGTGCTGAGGGATTGGGATTTCTTTAGATGTAGCATTTCTAACAGAGCTGGGTCAGACTTGGCTTTGTAAGTCAAGCAGAGATCACCTGGAAGTAGGCGATATGAGACCGAGAATAGTTGGAGTTTTTTGAGTCTGTCTCTCAAAGTCAGCACCTGTTTCCCCTGTGTCCCTGCTGAGTTTGAGGGAACATGGGCAAAGTTCTTGGCTAGGCTTATAAGGGCCCCCGGGCCAATAGCCTAGTATCATCCTGTAAACCTAAGCCATATATCCCGCACTCATTATAAAGACTTTGCATGTAATTGGGTAGAAAGATGGAAAATAAAACAGTGCACAGATGTTAAATCAGGATACTTTTATAATCTGTATCCTGTGGTGAACAGTATATGGCAGAACACACAAAGAAAGAAAGCAGAATGTTTTGTTACACAAGGACTTGGGGGCATACCTCTTAACTGTACAGATTTTTACAGAATGTCCACTTTTTTGCCTCATATTTTGGTCCATTTTTCATAAAATTAGCACATAGAGGAAAGTGAGAAAAAATTTGGTCAGTGAAATATATAGGATGTTAAATAAAAGAAATGACTGAATTGCTTTTGTACAAAAATTGAAGATAAAAGCATTATTACAGCTGTTTTCCATGGCTGCTAGTTTGTCAAGAATGAGCTCAGTGCAAAATGAGGTACACTGAAATAATTCTTAATATATACCTGTTGGATGACCCCTCCACCATTACAGTTTTCCACAGAACTTTTTCAGTTTAGATGGAAATAATTTGCAGAAATATAATCATTAATAACTACAAAAGAGAAAATACGAACAAAAACCTGAGTATGTAAAGAAAACATGGTCAAGTTTGAGTACCACAGTATATTCCTGGAGGAATATTTAGAAGTGTTGGATACAGCAAGTTACATTTCCTGCTTTTTAGTTTGCAGTGATATATGACTCAACAAGTGGAGCTTATTGCCTACTGTCTGAACACAAAAAGTCATAATCAAAGAAAATAGTTTTCCCTCTGATCTTGTAGACTTTGCCTGTCAGCCAAGGCTGATTCAGCACTGGCTCCTTTGCATATCAAGATTTAAATTGCACCAAAATAGTTTGTAGTCTCCCTTTGCTACATGGCAATATGAAGATCCTGGAGCACCTGCAGGTAGTGTGCCTCTTGGTCGGAAGGCTGTGCATGCTCAGAAGCATGCAAGCAGCTCCAGAGATAACTGTAGCAGAGCTTTCAACCTCAGAAGAGGAAGGGATAGAGTAGTTTCCAGGAGCTGCAGACTGGCCTGCTCTCTAACACCCAATTCTTAAGGGGAGCCATAAGGCCAATCATACCAACATAAAAATATATTTGCTTATTGTCTTCAATCTGGTGACCATAAAGTTGATTAAATATTTTCACACTGGCTGTGGTGGGGATGGAGTTTTTTTTTTGCCAAGTTTTGATCTGCAGTTCTGTGATCCCTTATGTATGTATTCACATACAAGTATTCCTCAGTTTGTCACAGACCCATTTCTCTTCCTATTTCAGACATCTCTTTTACTGGACTTTTAAGATATTTTGAGTGAGTTTTTGATTTGTTTCAGATTTCTCTCCATGCTTGAAATGAGAATACTCATTTTGATTTATCAGACATGTCTGATTACATTGGTGTTTTACATGATTGTGCGGTCATAACATCTAAACAGATGCTGTTTATCAAACTAACATGTTAGTCTGTGAAATGTCTCATACCACCAGAAAGCAGACAGCCTAATCAGGAAAACTGGAAACTGTAGGACCACTAAAGTGAAGGTCTACTAGGCTAACAGCATTACTTTACAAACCCAGATAGGTAAATTAATCTTTATTTTAATCTGTAATTGATGAGTCTTATTTAATATGTTTGTGAGTGCAAAATTTAGCGAAGAGATGGAAACTAAACATTTTGAGAAATATTAGCCTGTGTGATTCAGGTACTTGCAGCAATGGTTGAGGAAATTTTAAAGTGTGTACAATTTATTTTTTAATGAAATAGCCTTTCAGTTCACAAATGGCACTATTTGTGCTGGTGTTGGCTAAAGGGAGGGAACAGTAAAGAAAATGTTTCATCATAAGCTTTGCGTTTACTTTATTGGTAGACCTTTTTTTCTAATAAATATGCGGACTAGTATTCTATCCATAAGCAGTCATCATAGGTCTGAGCTTTTCAACAGTTATTATTCTGTTTTATGAAACAAACTGTAGTAAACCCTTTCAAACTGAATGAAGGTAAGATGACCAGTAAAAATCAATAGAGTTAAAAGGGAAAAGACAGATGCACACATGGTTAATTTTACGTCCCTTTCAAATGAGTACCTATGTCTACAAATCAGTTCAGATAAAATGTATACATGAACATCCCTTCTGAATTTGCAGTGTATAACACAGTGAAGCATAAAATGTGCCCAAGCTGATGTGGGGAGATGTTTGATCTGTCCTTAAAAATAAAATGCCTTTTTTCCTTCGGGCACACATTAGTGCAGTATGATGTGTTGCTACAGCAAGTTGTGCATAAAACCAGCCTTAGATGCTTATCATCAAGTCCTTCAAATTAAAACTGCCAGAGTGGAAACATTTTTTTCCTTAACATATTTTCCAAGAGGATGGATGTGGACTGGGCTAAATCTGATTTGAGAATACAACCTGAGAGGCATGCAGTAAGTTTCAGTTTAAATAGCCCTTTTGTGGCAGTTTCTTGTTGGATGCATAGCCTTCGAGGGCGTGGTGACTCAGTTGTTAAGTTTTCTGCCTCTCATTTCCCATGTGTGGGGTTCATTTCTGATCTCTGGCTGATTTGCATATTATCCCTTCATTTTTGTGACTTTTTTTTGTGTCCGTCTGCCAAAAGCATGCTAGTTGATTATCTGCTATATCTTGTTCCTTTGTAATTGCGTTTACATGTTCATTTGTGGTGAGGATAATGGCTGAAAAAGGTGTGTGAAGTACCACTTTACATAACAGGTTAATGAATTAAAACAAGTAAATAACTTTATCAGTTTAAACTGGAGAAATATCTCTTTTGTGTGGTCACCAGACATGTCTGTTTTGCTACATGTAGAATTGTCAGTGTATATTTTGTTGCTCATATTACATCCCTTTACCTAGCAGGGAGGGACCTTAAAAACATCCTGTAGCTTTAGGTGCAAAACCCAGATGTTCTTAGTGTTTCTTTGGGTAATCTGCTGGCAGGTTGCCCTCAGTTAGCCTGAATTCCAAAGTCTTGGGTCCTGCGTCAGTTGCTGTCTCCTCTTCCATGATGTCAGGTCGTCAAGAGTATAAAACAAGCAGCCAACGCCATTTTCTTTAGTCTTTCTTGCCGCGCGGTGCCTGAAGCAGAAGCATTTCGCAAGTGCCAGTCGGCCGACTCCTGAAATATTTGAGTTTGAGTTTCAGAACCAAAGCCTCCACTAAAGCTAAGTACCCCGTTGGGGAAACATTTTTCTTGCTCCATTCCGATGTCAGAAAAAGTTAATAATTATATTACTTGTGGGAAGCAAATTCCTCATAAGGATTTTCATTTATACTGTATTCCTTGCCTAGGCCCTGATCACAACGTGCCTGGCTGTCGGTTTTGTGCTAGATTTAACCAACGCACTATTAAGCGTCAGTATATTTTTGCCTCAAAGTATTTTGGAAACAGATTTAACTACCCTGAAATGTCGTCGAATAACAATCTGACTACCGGAGTACATAAAAAATGCAAAGAAAAGGGCAGAGGCAGACAGTCGAGGTCCAAAACCGATAACGAAGCTTCTCCTAAGCCAGTCGCCGGTACTCAGTGAGGTGCTTTCACAGCCCCTGATACCCACTACGTTCGAGTCGCAGGCCCCTACCGAGACCCATGTGGAGTCCGGCACTCTACGAGATACTCAAAGTATTGGACCCATGGATTTATCTCCCTCGAATGGGTCCAGAGCCGTTGAGCAGGCACCGGCTTCTGAGGGTGTATTCAGGCCTCAACATTTTACATCAAACCGACGACAGCTGCAAAACCAAAGACAAAAGCAATTTCTAAAGCTAACAAAACGACGCATGATCCACGTGCACAGGCCAATATGCCTAAAAAACAGATGATCAAAATGGCTGAAGACCTTATTACCTTGATCAGGAGTTCCCATCCCCCTCCTGATAAGAGGCCTAGGCAAGATACTGACTATGAATCTTCAGATCAGGTTTCTATTTCTTCTGATCAGGAATTATCTATACCTCCCTATGAGGATTCTGATGCAGAGGAGTCTATCCCATCTGCATCACCTCCTGAGGATTATTCATTTGGAGAAACCTTGCATACTTTCAGGGAGCATTTTCACTGGGAGAGTCAAGATTTCTCAGAATAAAAAAAAAGAGGCTCAGGGATTTCCGTCTTCTCCCTCAGCACAGGCCTTTAGCCATACCCCCTGTTTTAGACATTGTGGATGATGTGTTTTCGGAGTCAAGCTTGACCCCTGACTCCTTACCTCCGGCTCCCAGCAAGCCTGACAGATATTACAGGGCCACTGATTCACACAAATTTTTGTTAAATAACCCTTTTGCTGATCCTGAAACTATTTCACAGGGTCCAAAGGGAGTTAAGGCCTCAACAGCAAAAAATCCTACCCATCTGACAGAGATTCAAGGGCTCTGGATAGATGGGAAAAGAAGGTTTATACATCTGCAACCTTGGCAGTTAGGGCTTTAAAATGCCAGTTTCATATGCTCAAGTATTAACAACATGTTATTGGATTGCTGAAACAGAAAATTATGTTGATTTCTGAATGTGCAGAAAATAAAGAATTGCAGGAATTATTGTATGCAGCTGAACAAGTTGGAAAGCATACTTTGCAATGTGGTTTTGATTCCTTAGAGGCCTCCTGCAGGGCCGCAGTTACTGGATCTGTGATTAGGAGGCATGCCTGGCTAAAACAGCAAAATTTGCCTTATCATGTTAAAGCTAAATTACTGGATGCACCTTTACAGCATGATACTTTGTTTGGTATTAAGGCAGAAGAGGTTTTAAAGAAGATGGAAGACAAAGCTAAGTCTATGCAAACTGTAAAAGACTTCTTACAAGTGCAGCCGCCAAGATTCAGTAGACACTGGCCTACAAAAAATTGGTCCTTTCCTGTGTCAGACAGAGCTCAAAGGGGCAAATCCAGACGCCCTCAGGGTTCCAGATACCAGGCACAAGATTCTTACAGGTCAAAGCAATGGGGTGCTTCTACCTCCAAATCTGGAGGAGATGAAGCACAACTCTACAGAAAACAGTCCCAATGACTTCCCTCTGCCTTCACCAAGCACTTGCCTTTTGGCAGCACCCTTAGGGGGAAAATTAGCACTTTTTGCTCAAAATTGGCAGTTAATAACTCAGGACAAGTGGGTGCTAAACATAGTATCACAGGGATACAGATTCCATTTCCATACTCTGCCAATGGCAAACGGTTGGCCGGATCTGCCAAAGAATCAATGGGCAGAGGCACAGAAACAGGATATGGGGGCCATTCAGCCAGTACCAGAACAGGAAAAAGGACAAGGATTTTACTCAAGACTGTTCTTGGTACCCAGAAAGGACAAAGCCTGGCTGCCAATACTGGATTTGTCAATTTTGAACACATACCTGGACATACCAAAATTCAAAATGCTGACTTTGCAGCAGCTTCTGCCCATGCTGGGCAAGAATGCTTGGCTGGTGACATTAGACATAAAAGAGGCATACCTGCATGTCCCAATAAGGGAATTGTGCAGAAGATACCTCCGATTCAAGGCTGGCTTAATGCATTACCAATTCTCTGTGCTGCCCTTTGGCTTATCTACTGCACCCAGGGCCTTTACAAAGTGCCTGGCACCAGTAATTGCTTTTTGCAGACAAAGAAGTATACAAATGCATCCTTACTTGGATGACTGTCCCATTCAAGCAGAGAACAAGGACATTCTTCTTCAACACCTGGCATTTGTGAAAAGGCTTCTAACATGCCTAGGGTACAAAAAAGAAATCACAACTGGTACCCTCTCAAAAGATAACATTCTTGGATGTAAGCTTGAATACAACTGCCCAGATGGCTTACCTCATGCCAGACAAACAAAGGCAATTGACTACTTACTTCAAACTGATGGCAACAAAAACGCAGTTATCTGCAAGACAAACTCTGCAGGCTTTGGGCTTCATGGCATCCTGCATCCTACTGGTTCCATATGCAAGACTGCATATGAGGAAACTTCAGTGGTACCTAAAAAGTTTATGGAGTCAACATTGTCACAGTCTGGAAACAATGATTCCTCTCATTCCCTGCCTACAACAGGAGTTTCTATGGTGGGCAAAGACATGTCACCAAAACATGGGACTGGCCTTCACTCTACCCTGCCAGCCAAACTTTAACAACAGATTCATCAGATTATGCATGGGGGGCCCACATGACGGGAAGATGCATTCAGGGCATATGGACCCCAAAACAAATGCATCTACATATCAACCAAAAAGAGATGCTAGCTGTTCAAAATGTCCTGACAACCTTCAAGGACTTGCTTCATCCAGGACAACTACTGATAAAGACGGGGACAACACCACAGTTATGTGGTATATAAACAAGCAGGGAAGCACGCACTCATACCCACTTTGCAGATTAGCCATGGCACTGTGGGACACAGCTTTGACTTACCAAATATATCTTCAAGCTCAATTCCTGCCAGGAAAACAAAATATTCCGGCAGACAATTTAAGCAGAAACCTTATGGACCCTTACTAATGGAAACTATATCCAGAAGTCTTCAGCATGATAACAAGGAAATGGGGGAGCCCGGACATAGATCTGTTTGCCTCTCCTCAAAATTATCAATTGAAAAGATTCTGCACAAGGACTTATCACAGACAAGCATGGAAAGTGGACGCCCTATCCTTCAGTTGGAAAAACCTATCAGTTTACGCTTTTCCTCCTCTGCCTCTTCTTCCCAGGGTCCTACGAAAAGTCAGACAAGAGAAACCAAAGATGATATTAATTGCCCCGGACTGGCCACCCCAATACTGGTACCTTCCTAAGGAACTTGTCTCAATACCCAGCTTGGACCTTACCTCAAAGACCTCAACTACTGTCCCAGCAAAACAATCAGATCTTGCACTATCAACTACAGACACTGAACCTGGCAGCATGGCTGATCATGTAGTTGTACAAACAACACCTCTCAGTAAAGCTGTGATGGATGTCATTTTGGAAGCCAGAAGGCCTACTACTAGAAAATCCTATGCTGATAATTGGAAGATATTCTGTGCTTGGAATCAAGCACAAGGAACTGATACAGCAGAACCAAATATTCCTCAGATTTTGCAATACTTGACTGAGATGCTTGACAGAGGCCTATCTTTCTCATCAATTAAAATCCATGCCTCTGCCATTTTGGCTCACTACAATACAGAGCCACCAATCTTTTCTCATCCTTTACTAAAGCAGTATCTTAGAGGAGCCAAAAATTTAAGGCCTCCTAAAAGATCACCAATACCTGTATGGGACCTTAATTATGTGTTGGAAAAGCTCACCCTGCCTCCATTTGAACCAGCTGCTACTGCTGATATAAAGTTCTTATCATGGAAAACAGCTGTGCTCCTAGCAATTACTTCAGCAAGAAGAGTTTCAGATCTACAGGCCCTCATGGCTGTGGAGTCTTTTATCATTTTTTATCCAGACAGGGTGTCTCTGAGGACCAATCCTTCATTTATGCCTAAGGTGGTTTCCAGTGTGGCTCTTAACCAAACTATTCATCTGCCAACCTTTTATCCAAGTCCGCAGAACAAGGGGGAGAGAATTCTGCATTCCTTGGATGTACACAGACAGCTAAGATTCTACTTGAGCAAGACTAAAGCTCTAAGAAAAACTGAGAAATTACTAGTGTCCTATGCTGCAGGATCAGAAGGAAAGGCTATTTCAAAGCAGACCATTTCAAACTGGATAAGCCACTGCATTTGTTTCTGCTACTTGCACCATGGTAAACCTGTGCCCAAGGGCATTAGGTCTCATTCCACCAGAGCTGCAGCTGCTTCAGCAGCCTTTCTCAGAGGAGTACCAACCAAAGACATTCTAGAGGCTGCTACTTGGAGTTCTATTCATACCTTTACAAAGCATTATCATTTGCCTCTCTACTCTAAGTCCACGGCAGGCTTTGCCACTGCAGTTCTGCAGAGCCTTATAGCCGTACCTAATGCTGTTTAGCTCCAGCCCTCCCATCCATAGCTTTGGGATTCTACCCAAATGTAATGACTGCAACAGTGAAACACAAAGAACATAGTATAGTTGTGTACACTTACCATAAATGTAGATGTTCGAGTGTATTCACTGTTGCAGTCCAGGTTACCCGCCCGCCATCCCCCTTTCATTCTGGAGTTTATCTTTCCTTCTCTATCTTCTACAACCTATGTGGTGTATTTGCTTGTAGATGAAGGTAAAGTTTTGATGCATGTATATATAGTTTATATATATATATATATGTGTGTGTGTATATATATATATATATATATATATATATATATATGTGTGTGTGTGTGTGTATGTGTGTATATATATATATATATATATATATATATGTGTGTGTGTGTGTGTGTGTGTGTGTGTGTGTGTATATATATATATATGTGTGTGTGTGTGTATATATATATATGTGTGTGTGTGTGTGTATATATATATATATATATATATATATATATATGTGTGTGTATATAATATATATTTTTTTGCTACCTTTTTGGGGGCACCTGACATCTGGGGCAAAAAAAAACTAAAGAAAATGGTGTCGGCTGCTTGTTTTACACCACTGACGACCTGACGTCATGGAAGAGGAGACAGCAACTGACGCAGGACCAAAGACTTTGGAATTCAGGCCGACTGAGGGCAACCTGCCAGCAGATTACCCAAATGGTAATGACTGCAACAGTGAATACACTCGAACATCTACATTTTGGTAAGTGTACACAACTGTGCTTTTTGGATGCTTATTCACTCTATACTGGCTAACGTAAAAACTTGATAAACCAGTCGGAAGTAGTAGATTGTTTTGATTTCTCTGAGTTGAGCATTACTTTTTTGATCTGTTGTCCAAGAGGGCACTGAAAAAAAGATTCATGGTGGTAGTCGTAATATGCAGCAACCAGTGGCTTGCTTAAAAAGTATTTTAGGTCAATAAAATTCACTTAATATGACCATGTCATTTTCAAGCTTCACAACAAGCTCTACCCAATTCATCCTTTTTAGGCATGAGTGTAATCTGATTGTTTGTCTGATGAAGTGTTTTATATAAAAAGATGAAAGGACTCATCATTTTATGTATAAATAAAAGGATTTGATTGTAAATTTATGAGCAGTGATTTTAAAACGATTTAAGAGAATCTTCCTTTAAGTACAGTTCTGGTTCCTGTATTTCCAGCGTTCAGTGAGCCTTTTGTTCCAAGTTTGTTTTTGTCTTGAATTGTGATTAGACTATAGTTGTAGTACATTTGATACTGTTTTGAGTTTTGTTTTGAAGTATCCTTATCCTTAGCATTTCATTTTTTACCACAGACTCCTTAATCCAACCATTAACTTTGCATTCTTCAGGAAATTTCTGGAACAGATTTGACAGCATTTTTTCCTACTAGTGTACTCAATAGCAGCATAGCTAATTTTTTAAGGTGCAAGTGCAGCGTTATTTATTTCACTGTCATGTGGGGGCTAGCTAAAAAATTAAACTTGTGGAGTGTATCTGACTGTAATTAAGCCACGATGCAAGATTGTTGCTTAACAAAAATAGCATTAATAAATTTTTATGGCTACAAGTTTTATGCATGTATTTAGGTATGCATACAGACACACACACACACACACACACATATATATATATATATATATATATATATATATATATATATATATATATATATATATGGGTCTACTTCACATAACCAAACGCTCAAATGCTCGAAATTCATATGGCCGAGACCATACGATCGAACATTTGAATGTTCGAAAATGTGAACTAGACCTGTAAAAATAAAAAAAACACACATTAAACTGTGTATAGCAGGGGGGCTGCTGTGCCCCCCACACACCCCTACTTAAATATGCCAACTCCGAGATCGCACTACAGTGAGAACAAGGGAAATCTCCCGGTCCGCGCTATATGCGATTTCCCTTTCAGAATGTCGGTATTTCATAACTTTGAACATATGGTCTGCGATCATATGGGTTTCCAAGTTTTGAATTTTGGCATTCTGAAGGGAACCCGTAGAGAGATTTTATATATATATATATATATATATATATATATATATATATATATATATATATGGGTCTACTTTAGAAAACTGACACGCCAGTTCGCCGACACACAAACCACCGAGACCAGATAACCGACAACACACAAAACCGACAACACAAAACACTGAACACCATTACACCGACACACCGAACGTAAACAACACATTACACTACATAGCATAGCCACTAGCCCTAACCCAAACCCTAACCCTAAGGTCCGACACTATCGCACACTCACCCTACCTGCACCCTAACCCTAACTCACTTAACCCACCCCTACACCTAAAGACTGCCACTATCGCACACTTCACCTACCTGCACCCTAACTCTAACTCACTTAACCCACCCAAAAACATAAAGCCCGTCACTATCACCCGCACTATAAACCTAACTCACTTAACCCGTCCCTAAACTACAGTCCCTCACTATCACACACTTACCTTACCCGAACCCTAACTCCGACATTAACACACACTCACCTTTCCCACACCCTAACCCAAAATCCCACAATATCGCACTTACCTGACCGCTCCTAACTCCGTCACTGTCGCACACTTACCGAGTCGCGCTCACACATTACCCTTGTCGGTCTTTCCGCTGTCGGCAAATCACCCTTTCGGTAAACTTACCTGTCGGTCGTTTGGTCTTCGTCTTCCGCGTGTCGGGGAATCGTCGGTTCGGTCAACTAAAGGGGACCCATATATATATATATATATATATATATATATATATATATATATATATATATATATATATATATATATATATATAGTATTAAATATGCAATATATATTTTATATCCGTCTTTGCAAAATACTTTATTTCCCCGAGTTCTCAGAAGTCCTTTAATGACTTTAAGCTTATGAGAGTCTGGTGGACTGTCAAGTGTAATGGATTTTCATGTATGCAGATAAGAATTGTTTCATTTGAGTGATGGTAAAATTTGATGTGTTTATATTTATTTTATTTACTTTTTTAACTTATTTTTGAAATGACAACATGGTTAGCTTGCCTGAAATTCTGTAAAATCTGATTGTTTAACATGACAAATAAAACCTCTAGGAATACTTCCACCTGTCAGACCCCTCTTTTTTCCTCCCCCATTCATTCCATGAGAAAGAGATGTGGCACATGCAAAGCAGTGGAACACAAAATAACAGCAGTCTGTTAATGGCCAGTTCTGCAGAAAATAAAATTCTGAGCTAACGAATTGTTAACTATATAGATTCCTTCCAGTCTGAAAACTGAATGTTTTATGTAGGAACTAGATCTAGCTGACATAGTGATGATGTTATTAGCTCTCAGAAGGATCAGTGCAAGTTTAATCTTCTGAACTGTGATTGGCTAATTGTACTATTTAGTGGGTTAGTACAGTGGATTTTAGAGAATGATAGTGCCTGGAACAAAGAAAATGAGAAAATCTTCATGTTATTAGATACAATTCATTAGAGATGGTATGTCTTTTCATATATCCAGTTTTGTAATTCAGTTAAAACTTAGGACAGGAAAGAATGAGGACATACCAGTAGTGCAGCTACATTTCTGAAGGAATTTGCTAGATATGTATAAGAAGGCACTGCATTTTACCAGCAGTCAACTTACCTTTTGTGCATTTCTATGGTTTAGTTCTGATGCCACTTGTTATAACTGGGTTAATATCTTTGCACTTCATTTAGGTTCATAGGTTCATAGATGTTCTTCATCTCACATTGCTGCAGTCCTTACATATGGGTAGTCCGCTGTCCTCGGTCGGCCCGAATACCAAAGTATTAGGCTGACGTCGGTCAAGGCGCTTAAAACTGACATCAGGACGTCAGGGTACAAATGCGCATGACCGACGTCATATCCTCAGTCTTTTTTGCCGCATGGTCCGATGCAGAAGCAGCGTTGCAAGTGCCGTTCGTTCTGAAATGTTTGAGTTCGAGTTTCAGACCGAATCCAAGTTGGCTAAGTACCCGTTGGGAATATTTTGTTTTTTCTTGCCTCAGTGTATTACGGATGTCAGAAAAAGTGAATAATTGTATTTCTTGTGGGAAACAGATACGCATAGGGATTATCATTCTTTGTGCATTCCTTGTTTGGGGCCTGAGCACGGCGTGGGTGTCGCTTTTGTGCTAGGTTTAATAAGCGCACTATTAGCGAAGGTTAGATTGTGCTAGGCTGTTCTTGGAAGCGGTGCAATTATAATATGCCGTCGGATACTCCAACGCCCGCTTCCGAAGAAGCGCAAAGACAAAGCGTTAAACCCAGGCAAGATGAGTCGTCTGTTCGGACGCCGGTTCTTTAGAGGCTTCAGTGGAACCGGTGGTTCCGATGGAGGCTTCTCTGGAGTCTCAGGGGGAGACTTTGGTTTTGCAGGATGTGGCCTCTCAAGAGGCAGGTCAGGCTGAAGGGGCTTCTCAGGTTTCTGTATTCCCTCCCTTCCCAGGGTGGTTAGACCTCTCCTTCTGTTTCCAAGGCTTCTTCCAGAGGCAGGCCAGGTTTAGCTTCTGTTGGTGTCAGTCCTAGTTCAGCAGGGTCTGTGCCTAAGAAGCACATGCTTAAAATGGCAGAAGATTTGATTACTCTGATTAGAGGTTCTTTGCCCCCTCCTGAGAAGAGTGCTAGGGTGGAGCAGAGTTGGAAAGTTTTGAGCAGGCTTCGGATGTTTCAGAGTCTTCGGCTGAGGACTTGCAGGAGTACTCTCCTTATTCTGATTCTGATGCAGAAGATTCCACTTCTTCTGCTTCTCCCCCAGAGGATTTTTCTTTTCAGAGACACTTCATTCTATGAGGGAGCATTTTAAGTGGGAAGGTCAGGACTTCTCTGATTCCTGGAAAAGGATTAGGGAATTTTTGGTTTTACCTCAACATAGGCCCTTAGCTATACCCCTGTTCTGGATGTTGTGCAAGATGTATTTTCAGAGACTTCACCTAAACCTGATTCCCTCCCTCCTGCGTCTGTTAAAGCGGATACGTATTACAGGGTGCCTGAGGCTCATAAATATCTCTATAAGAGTCCTAGGGCGGACCCAGAAACTGTTAGTCAAGGACCTAAGGGTGTCAAGGCCTCTGTTGTAAAGAATCCGGTTCCTCTAGATAAAGAGGCCAGAGCTTTGGATAGATGGGGAAAGAAGGTCTATACATCTTCTACCTTAGCTATGAGGGGCTTTGAATTGCCAGTTTCATATGTTGAAATATCAAAATTTTCTCCTTTACAATTGAAATCTAAGGTGGATGCTCTGGCAGAAGGCATTGACTGTAAAGAATTACAAGATTTGGTGCATGTCTCTGAACAGGTGGGTAAGCATTCTTTACAGTGTGGTTTTGATGCTTTGCAGGCCTCTTCTAGGGTGGCTGCCACTGGTTCAGTTCTTCGCAGGCATGCCTGGCTTAAGGATCAGAATTTATCTGACCATGTTAAGACAAGGATTTTGGATGCTCCTTTGCAGTCTGAAGTGTTGTTTGGTCCACCTGTGGAATCAGTCCTGAAGAAATTGGAAGACAAGGCTAAGTCTATGCAGACTGTTAAAGATTTTTTGCAAGTTCAGCCTCCAAAGTTTAGTAGAAATTGGCCTGCTAAGGGGTGGACGTATCCTTCCTCTGATTCTCAGTCTAGGGGTAGATCTAGACGTGGTAGGGGCAGAGCTCAGAGTTCCTTCAGACCTAGAACATGGAGTTCACCTGCACAGTCTTCGAGTGGGGGCAGGGGCCAGTCCTTTCGTAAACAGGCCCAATGACCTACTTTTTCAGCTGCCAGATCCTTCTTGCCTGGCAGCACCTTTGGGAGGAAGGTTGGCACTCTTCAAGGAAAATTGGATTTTAATTACCCAAGACAAATGGGTATTGGATATCATACACCAAGGTTACAAGTTTTATTTCCATACCTTACCTCCTTTCAAAGGCATGCCAGACGTTCCTCCTCAACAAAGACTAGAGGCTCACAAACAGATTTCTCTACTACTACAAATAGGAGCTATACAACCGGTCCCTCTGCCAGAAGTGGGCCTAGGATTTTATTCTCGCCTGTTTCTAGTACCAAAGAAAGGGAACACGTGGAGACCAATTTTGGATTTATCTATCCTCAACACATATCTGGACATTCCCAAGTTCAAAATGTTGACGTTACAACAGCTTTTACCTCTGCTGGGCAAAGATCACTGGATGGTGACTCTGGATCTCAAGGAGGCTTACCTTCATACTCCTATCAGGCCCTGTTGCAGGAAGTATCTGCGTTTTCGGGCTGGGACTTTTCATTATCAGTTCTCTGCATTGCCCTTTGGCTTATCTACTGCGCCCAGAGTATTCACAAAGGTTCTGGCTCCAGTGGTAGCTTTCTTCAGGCTAAGAGGAATACAAATCTATCCTTATTTGGACGACTGCCTGATTCTGGCTCAAGGAAAGGACGAACTTCTTCATCATTTACAGTATGTGATGGCAGTGTTAAGATGCCTAGGGTATTCTGTGAACGAAATAAAGTCCAGTCTAGTACCCTCTCAGGACATGTGCTTTCTGGGTGTGAGACTGAATACAGCATCCCAGATGGCCTTTTGACCCCGGACAAACAAAAGAATCTTTCTCTTTACTTCCACCAATTGTCTCGCCAGTCCAGGCTGACTGCAAGGACAGTCCTTCAAGCCTTGGGGTTCATGGCATCTTGTATTCTGGTACTTCCCAATGCCAAACTGCATATGAGGAAGCTACAATGGTATCTCAAAATGTATGGACGCAGCACTGCCAAGATATGGACACTGTCATTCAGATAATACCTTGCATCCAAAAGGAATTTTTGTGGTGGGCTCAGGAATGTCACCTAAACAAGGGACTCTCTGTGACCCGACCAGAGGCAGTCAGATTCTAACGACAGATGCCTCAGACAAAGCTTGGGAGCACATCTGAATGGAAAGTGGATACAAGACACGTGGCCTGCCAGACTTCAACATTTACATATCAACTTGAAGGAGATGTTAGCAGTCCAATTTGCATTGATAGCTTTCAAGGATTTGCTTCTTCCAGGGCAGGTATTGATTCTAACAGACAACACAACTGTCATGTGGTACATCAACAAGCAAGGGGGGACACATTCTTATCCTCTATGCAGACAAGCAATGATTTTGTGGGAGACTGCTCTCAGTTTACAGCTGAATCTTCAGGCAAGGTTTCTGCCAGGAGCACAGAACTCCTTAGCAGATGTGTTGAGCAGACAAATTATGGATCCCCACAGTGGAAATTGGATCCTCATGTATTTCAAAATTGACAGTGTTATGGGGAACTCCAGACATAGATCTGTTCGCTTCTCCTCTAAATTACCAGCTGCCAAAGTTTTGCACAAAAGGTTTCATCCCACAGCTTGGAAAGTGGATGCTCTCTCATTCAATTGGAGCAATCTTCACGTGTATGCCTTTCCACCACTGCCTCTCCTCCCAAAGGTACTCCTGAAGGTCAGACAGGACAAGCCAACCATGATTTTAATAGCTCCGGATTGGCCTCGACAGCACTGGTACCCATTACTGAGAAGTCTGGTACGGGAGCCTCCATGGCCTTTGCCTTCGATTCCACACCTGCTGTCTCAGGAGAACAGTCATTTACTCAATGTCAAACTTCACTCTCTACATCTAACAGCCTGGCATATTCTGTTTTAAACCCTGGAGGGTCTCATCTTCCGCAACAAGTTTTGAATGTTATTTTGGAGGCCAGAAGGCCTAGTACAAGGAAAGTTTACGCAGATAAATGGAGGAAATTTTTAATTTGGAGTACAGCAAAGGACTTGGATGTTTCTAAACCTAATTTAAGTGTTGCTCTTCAATACCTTACTGAGTTATTGGACAAAGGTTTGTCCTTCTCCTCTATAAAGGTTCATGCTGCAGCAATTTCTGCTCACTATGACTGTGACCCACCATTATTTTCTCATCCTTTGTTTAAGCAATTCCTTAGAGGGGCAAAGAATATAAGACCCCCACGTAGAGCTCCTACTCCTGCTTGGGATCTCAATTTTGTGTTGGAGAAACTCACTCTACAACCTTTTGAGCCTGCAGCGACTGCCGAGTTGAAATATTTATCATGGAAGACTGCTTTTTTGTTGGCCATTACCTCTGCGAGAAGGGTTTCTGAATTACAGGCCCTTATGGCGGTTGAGCCTTTCTAATTTTCCACAAGGACAGGGTATCTTTAGCGTACTAACCCTTCCTTTATGCCTAAAGTGGTTTCTAGTGTGGCTTTAAACCAAACTATTCATTTGCCTACTTTTATGCAAACCCCAAAATAAAGGGGAAAAGATTTTGCACACTTTGGATATACACAGACAGTTGCGATATTATTTGAGCAGAACTAAAGGGTTCAGGCAGTCTCAGCAGTTGTTTGTTTCATTTGCTTTGGGTTCTCAGGGCAAACCTGTTTCAAAACAGACTATTTCTATGTGGATTGGTTTTGTATTGCTTTCTGTTATTCCCATCATGGTAAGGAGATTCCAGCTGGGATTAGGCCTCATTCCACTAGGGCTACTGCCACTTCTACAGCTTTTAAGGGGTGGCTACTAAAGATATTTTGGAGGCAGCTACTTGGAGTTCAGTGCATACTTTCTCTAAGCATTACCACCTTCCACTTTACTCTAAATCTAGGGCTGGTTTTGCCACTGCAATTTTACAGGGCATTTTGGCAGCTCCTAATGCTTTATAGTTTTGCCATCCTCCCTTACCTCTGCTTTGGGATTCTACCCATATGTAAGGACTGCAGCAATGTGAGATGAAGAACATAGTACAGTTTTGTACCTACCATAAATGTAGATGTTCAAGATCCACATTGCTGCAGTCCAACCCTCCCTCCTTCCCCTCTGTAATTAGAGGTGGTTGTGTGGTTTGGGTTGTGAATATTGTAAATATTGTAAATATGATTAGTGCAGGGGTGGTTGGTTGTTTTTGCTGTTTTTTGGCTTTGGCCTTTCTTTTTAGGGCCTTCTGACATCTGGGGCAAGAAAAGACTGAGGATATGACGTCGGTCATGCGCATTTGTACCCTGGCGTCCTGATGTCAGTTTTAAGCGCCTTGACCGACGTCAGCCTAATACTTTGGTATTCGGGCCGACCGAGGACAGCGGACTACCCATATGTAAGGACTGCAGCAATGTGGATCTTCGAACATCTACATTTATGGTAGGTACAAAACTGTACTGTTCATACTAGGCTATCTGCCCGAGGGCATTTACAAGCCTAGCCCATCGTTTTGTGGCTTACGCCACCCCTTTAGTATGGGGAACTATACCCATTATTTTGCTGTGCCTCTGTCGAGCAGTGACACTGAGGTAATCCCTGGGGTATATCTGCGATCTCCCATTCATTGGTCAAGATTTCTCTTGAACAAGGCCAGCGAGGTGCTCTGCCTCACATGTACCGGGATTTTGTTCCACAGCATAGGGAGTCTTTGGGTGATGAATCTATCCCTCCAGCACGTCCTATTAATAGCCGTGTCGAGGTTTAAGTCTCCCGCCCTTATGGCTCTGATGGATCTAGATTTTTTGAGGTGAAGCATATTCATCAAATCTGGGTTTGACATGGCCTTGTATGTTAGGCAAAGGTCACCTCTGAGCAGCGGTAGCGACTGAATAGAGCTGGAGTTCTTTCAGTCGGGCAGCATAGGACAGATTTTTGAGACCCTTTATCCTTTTGGTGAGGAACTTTTGTGGCCTCTCCAGCTGCTGCAAGTGTCGGGTCAGATACATCCCGAATGGGGCATTGTACTCAATCATTGGTCTTATGAGTGATGAGTAAAGGGAGACTGTGACCTCCCTTGATCTAGATGAGAATCCCTTCATGATAAGGTGGGCAATGTAGAAGGTCTTCCTAACTACTTTAGCTACATGGGTGTCGAATGACAGACTACTATCAACCTGGGTCCCCAGGTCCCTGATAACTTCTTCTGTGCTCAGTGGATTGCCACCTATTTGGTAGCTAGGGGTAACCTTGTTTTTCCCAAAGGGTATGACTATGCATTTTTTGGCATTTAACTTCAGGCCATGGCTCTGGCTCCAGTTATCCGTTTCTGTGAGACCCTTCTGAAGGATATCTGTGTCAGATGTGTTTTCTACTATGGCAGTTTGCAGTCATCTGCAAACTTTGTCAGTCGTAACCCTCCTGTGTTTGCTTGTACTGGAAAAGTAGATGCCAAACAAGAGTGGGCCCAGGACTGAGCCCTGTGGGACACCACTTGTGACAGGCTTTGAGTCTGACATGGCGCCAGCAACTCTGACCCTGTGGGTTCTGTCACTCAGCCAGTTTGCAACCCATCTTGTGATGTATGGGTTAACATTTAAGCTGATGAGTTTTTCAATGATACCGAGTGGGGTATTGTATGAAGGCCTTAGCCAGATCGAGGTAGGCTGTATGGACTGCCTTTCCCTCGTCAATGGCTTTGGTGACTGTTTCAAGAAGTCAACCAAGTTTAAAAGGCATGATCTGCCTTTGACAAAGCCAAACTGGGTTGGATCCAAAGTCTGCAAATTCCCTATGTCTTTATTTATGAGGTCCATTATGATCCTCTCCATGGCTTTGCAGATAAGGCTTGTCAAGCTAATGGGCGGTAATTTCCAGGGTCGGTGGAGGCACCGCCTTTGTGAAGTGGGACCACAGTTGCAGTGCGCCACTCCTGGAGTGCGTATCCAGAGGTAAGACTTTGATTAAACAGCTGTCCTAGCTGTGGGTTTAATTCCTCATTGAGTTCGTGGAGCACACAGCCGGGGACACCATCAGGTCCCATGGATGCTGTTTTTTTGCTTTGGAGAGAGCAGTTCTCACTTGGGCGCTGGAGATGTTTGGGGGGCTGCAATCGTTTGGTATAGATATCTCTCCTTTTGGGGGGGAGAAGTTTGCACTGAACCTGTCAGCCAGTATGTTGGCAATGTCTGTAGGATCAGTAATCTTCACATCATTTTGAACTAGTTCTGAGCATATCTGGGAGTTTCCTACTATGTTACTAACATAGCTAAAGAAGGCCTTATGATTGTCTTTTGAGTCTTTAGCTATTTTTCTCTCGAAATTTGCTTTGGATGATTTTATGAGAGCTCTTAGTTTTTTACTTATAGTGATCAAGGGTGTCTTACCTTTTAAGGATTTTGCTCTATCTTGTAGTAGCTTCCTCCTTTTATTGTAGAGTTTGTTTATGGCTGGGGTCCTCCAGACTGGACGCTTGCCTTTGGTACTAAGAGTCTTTGTTTTGTTTGGGATTGCCTTATCCATGCAGTCCTGCAGGTGCTGGTAGAAGGTGTTTGTAAGTGATTCAGTGGCTTGAGTACTGTTTTCCATACTCGGGGGCCTTAAAGGAGACCACACTAGTCTTTAGAAGTGTGAAGTCGGCTTTTGAGAAGTTCTTTACTGTGGTCTTTTTTATTTCAGGTGGGGGTGGGATGAGGACCTCCAGCGAGATTAGTTTGTGATCTGATCTCACCAGTGAGGGGTATACTTCCGATGTTGAACATTGTGCTCCCATGTTCGTGATGATGAGATCAAGTATGTTATCTCCTCTTGTGGGGATGGTGACTAGTTGTTCCATGGCATTTGAGTTTATGAATTCCAGGAACTTTTGGGCTAGGGTGTTTGGGCTTGAGTAGTGTTCCCAGTCTATATTAGGGTAATTGAAGTCACCTAGTATGATGGTGTTTGGTGATACATTTATCCCCTCTAGTGTTTTCAGGAAGGCCATGTGAGGTTTCTGAGTTTGTCATCTTGGTTTTTGATCACCACAGTTGCACTTATCAGAGACAGCACTGTCTTCTGCTGTGGGCATCACTGGTTTTACTAATCTATTTATGGATGTTAAAAAAGACAGAGAGAAAGAAAGCAAAATAAAATTTGATGCCAGAAATAAAATGCCAAAATTTGTTAAACACAGGTATCTTCAAAGTGGATAAATATTGAGGAACAATGAAAATATTTATTTTTAAATTGAATTTCAGTAATAGTCTTGAGTGTGTTATTCTCTTTTTTATTTGTTATAATGAATATAGTGACTGAAGCTGTAGTGTTTCTTGTCACTTTATGTATATATATATATATATATATATATATATATATATATATATATATATATATATATATTTGTATGTGTGTGTGTAAGAGTCCAAGGAGTGGAGTGCCACAAAAGCCCTGCAGAACATGTGCCTGAGCGTGTTCTCCCAATCCCCCGCCCCCTCCCAAGTAGAAATGGAGGCACCATATTTTCATTCATTTCTCTCCCCAGTGCCAGCTCCAACAGGAACCTGAGTCACTAATCTAACTGTCTTTACCTGGGGTGGTACACAAACCTTTATCCTCTACCCTGATGGAACTGAGCTCATTACAATTTTGAATTTTCTCTTGTTACCCCTCTTGGTGGAGTGGAAGGTGTTGTGCGCCTACTGCTGGCACATTCCTATGATGTCAGACTTCATGTTAGAAGAGCATACCTATTTAGCCTCTATGCCATATGGTTCTTTTCTGTTGTTTGCATAGTTTGGGTCTCAGTCCTAAGATTTGTCATAGGGAAGCTCACATTAGCTGAATTGCTGGAACCTTCTAAGTGTTCTCTAGTTTTCAAATTATGAGCCAGGACCCACACTGACTGACTGGAAAGGGAACATGTCATGAGGTACTGATACAAGTTCCAGTATTTCAGCCTGGCCACCCACAGAAAGTGGACAAGTGTGAGGTTTGCCAGATCTCTTAGGATGAAGGCTGTTGAGGGTGCCCATGACAGAGACTGGCAGGAGGGTCGTTTCATCATACCAGTTTTGCCAGATGATTCTGAGAATGTAAAAGTGTCAGCAGCCAAATACCCATCATATTACAGCCTTGTCCTGCTAAAGCATCCACAAGTTGACATGATGCTCCTTATATGATGATTTTCCATTGGCTTGTGAATGGTCAGGCTTGTACCTGTCACTTTCTGATGGTGAAACAGTTGTTAGAGATGCAACTCTGCTAGTCACCAGCAATGCTTTTTTGTCCATGTTAGAATGCTTGTAGCCCAACCTATGCTTGACTTGCTGACTTGGAGCAGTCATTTGAGTCCACTGTTTCTTGCTTTGTGGTTGAACTCAGAAATGGTGTTATCTCCCCTGTCCCTCCCTCCCTGAGTTGTGCAGGATTCATATTCTGGGGTAGAAGAGAATTCACATCAGTATGCCTGCAGCATTTGAGTCCATGGGTAGATGTACATTGATTGCTTGATGAATGGCTGGAGCAATTCCAGTGTTTGAGAGCTTGCCATTAAGGAACAATGGGTAATGTCAGTGCTAGGCCATGAACAAGCCAAACAGGGTTGAGTTCCATCTTTGGTGTGCACTTCTGTGGGTATCAGGACATCTTCAGTCAGTTTCACAACACTCTCCTGTCACATTCTCAACACCTCAAAAGTCAGATGAGCCAAGAGAATATAATCTGTGATGCTAGAACTGGAGAAATGTGTCCCTTCTCCAGGAAGGATACCATGTCTGAAATAAAGATATTTCCTTCCATAGCTGTCTACTTTACAAACCCTCCTTTGCTGAGGGAGTTAGGACTGTTGAACTCTACTATGGATTAGCCTGTAGCTCTTCTGCCTTCCACCAAGCAATGCATTAACCAGTAATATTTGGTAAGGAATTGCAAGGAACTGTGGGTCATCCCTATAGAGTTCATCAGGGATGCTATTAATGTAATGTTGAAGTGTCTCAGCACTGGGATTCAGCTCCCTGTACTCTTAAGATGATTGATGTCTGCTAAAAGTCCCCTGTCCTTTCATTTTACTATAGCTTCTATTATTGACTTATGATATACTGATCTGATGCTACTATTTATGGTATACCAACTGCAAGGACATGTTTCATTGGTGTTCTGTTATATTTTTTATTCTATGTGTTACACCAGTGTAAGTTACATTATTTATCTATTTGATATATTATTTTTACTGCCATTGTATACATGGAGATTATATGATTCATATTTTGTTCTTGTAAAAATGTTTCCTTGCAACTTTTTTTGCTGCACATTATTTACCAGATGGCTTAGATAGTGGCTGAAAAGGTCTGTATATTATCCTACCCACCTGGTTAGCAAATATTAAGTGACATCTTGGTAATGGATACTAGGGCCAGCATTTATGGGAACCTGTGGGCTGCTTCTCATCTTGAAATTGGTGCTACTGTTTTGCTTCTGGTGTGAGACGAAACAAAGGAGGATTGTATTCCAGCAGTGTGAAGATAGGTGAAGGCTGCAAGTCCAGACAGATAGAAGTTTGTAGATAATTCTGTCATTTGTAAATATTAATATAAGCCACAGGCTTGTTCTCTTAAATGGGAAAAATTGTGTTGAATGTAGAGCTGCAAAAATGTAACAGTGCACTCTGCTGTAACAAAGCTGATAAGTCAATTCTTTGATGTCAAAACTTGGAGCCGATATGTCTAGGTAAAGGCATTTTTCCTATTGTTTTGAGGCCAGAGTTAATGGCTAGAATTTGCATGTATAATTTCTTTTATTGCTCTGGTTCCTGACCAACTGCAAGATTAAAAGGGTTATTAACCTCTGAGAATCTGTTAGCCTGGGAACTAGAAAGAAATGATATAATCTGAAATGAATCGGTGGTACTGTGTTATCAATTTAAGGACAGAAAGAATGAGATCATTAGAGCATTTGACTTGAGAACATCCAACTCACCACTCTGCCTGTGTCTTTATGTAAGTAGGATTTTAGAATTGTGTTTTCTCTTAGAAATAGCTAGGAATAAGAAGATTAAACTAGTTTGTTTTTCTGTGATGTCAGAACTTTTCTACTGTATTATTTTAAGTATTTCTCTGTGATCTCTGAACTCGTGACTAGCACTGTGTAGTAAGAAGTATTGGCTTGTGTTTTTATTATTTATTATTAAATATTTTAAACCTTTCAACTGTGGCTGTTTTGTGTAGAGATAATTTAAGCTCTAAGAGTACATTGCACATATATAGTGGTACTGTACCAAGTCACTCCAAATAAGTCTTGACTGGTTGTGCATACCATTTGTATAATAATATTGCACAGTATAATTGGACACCCTTTCATAAGGGCCTTTGAGTAGCTGATAAATATTAGCTGGGTGGTGGCAGTGATTTCTACTGTATAGTATGGGTAAAGGGGCACAGCTAGAGAACCTGTGCCAGCCTTCCCCAGGAGTGTTTGTGTGGTTGTATAAACTCTTATCTCAAAGTGTGTGTGTGTGTGTGTCAGCTAGGTGGGCAGTGACACAAAACACTGATTGGACAAGAGAGGGTGCTGAAGGTTTTAGCTTTCCCACTAGGCTGAGATCTGGACCCTATAGCAGTCCCAGTGGGTAGTCTTATTGGGGATCTGGAGAGAAAGGGAGAAACCAGCCCCAGACTGAATGTGGTCTCTGTGTGCTCTTACAGGAAATTTTACTTTACATTGTGTGTGTGTGTGTGTGTGTGTGTGTGTGTGTGTATATTTATTATCCTTTCCCTATATGGACGCCCCTCACTGGTGTTCGTAGTGAGGATTGGGGCTCCTTGATCGCTGGGCCACTGCACGGGCATCACAACCAGCACTAGTAGTAGCCAGTCAGATGGATCTCCTCTTTTCATCAGTCTTGACAATGCTAATTCTGTCTCTTCATTTGGCATTGCTTGAATAGCTGCTGTTTAACCTAACTTTGGAGTATCTCCGTAAGTACATCATCCATAATTCATCAAGGTCTACTTAATAGTTTCTTCTCAAGTGTTTGGTATTGCCCTGTATAGATGCAGACACACAGAGCCAACATTTTTTCCTGCAAAAACACCTTTGAAATTTTACCAATACCTAGTTGCACACAGGGCAGCTAGTTTGCAGTGACAAGCACTGCCTCCAGAGTTTCAAACCAGATACTCCTGATGTTACTTTATATTTTCACTGCAACTGGTTAATCAAGAAAAAAGGGCCTGTTGCCATGGACATATTGTCTCCGTTACCAACTTGGTGGATGTGGGTATCCTATGGCAATATAGAAATTGCCTCATATTTGGTGGAAATTAGCTAATTCTTAAACAAACTAATATGGTATGTAAGAGGTGTATTTTCACAATGTCACTAGAGACAAATCTTTCACATAAAATCACTCCTAATGATAATCAGGTTGTCAGTAGTACACATGCTGCACCCCTCACATGCAGTTCAAAGCAGACAAATAGACCCACATATGCTAAGGCACTTAAATGTAACCATCCTAAACCACAAAGACCTCCTAGGTGAAGTAAATATAACAAATACTCCCAGCAGCCCCTAATGCACTCTTTCAAAAAAGCCACATCTCATGGAGCTTCTACTTTTAAACCCATAAATGAAGGTACCACACAATCCAACATTCTGGTCATTGGAGACCCCATTGTGAGACGCACTGTTGTCCGTGCTCACCAACATGAGTAATGAGAAAGTTACGGTTAGTTGTTTATCAGGGGTTGGGATCCACCACATTACACAAGCACCATTATGACTCAGCCATAGTTCATGTGGGTAAAAATGACCTGAGACATACCTCCCTAGATTATCTGGCGAGAGACTGCATGGAGCTCTGGAATGTGTCCCAGGCTGGTGTGAGCCTAGCATTGAGCAGCATTTTAACATCTCCAAAGATGATGCCACAATACGAACAAAAGATGACGGACTTTAATAATTTGCATAGTTTCTGGTGTCATTCTGAAGGGGTGCAATATTTGTCAGCATGATGTCTACAGACCACACTGCTATGCCAGAGATGGTCTGCACCTCTCCCCCATAGGCTTTTGAATATTAGCTAAAACATTGCCCTCCCCCAGATTTCCTTTTTTCGGCAATGCCAAACTGAAGCTACTTCTGACATAGCAAATAAAACCCAAGCAAAATCTAATGGTGCACCTGCTAATGATAGGAGTCTAAACAAGAAACTCTATTCTCTCCTCACCCTAGAGAATGCTGACATCTGTGTAGTCACTGAGACATGGTTTAAAGCCATGGAGAGCACGCAGACAGTGCAGGGCTATAATGCCTTCCATTCATTTAGACAAACTACTACACATACAGAGACTAAAGGTGGAGGTGTCTCAATTTATATCAAAAAATAAGTATACCTCAAGGCTGGTCAAACAGGATAATGCACTTAAAATTCTCCACATTCAGATCACCTTCAGCAAAGTCCATTACCACTTCCTTGCAAGCTATAGGTCCCCCTCCAAGACCCAGGAAACCCATACCATGTATTTAAACTTATTGGAAACACTCACCATCCAGTCTAATACCATATTCTTGGGTGACTTTAATTGCCCCACTATTAACTGTGAATCATATGCAACAGCCAACTGCAGGTATGGAGATTACTGGATTTTGTCAACACAAATTCCCTGGACCAGATTGTGAATACACTAACCAGGGATGCAAACATACTGGATCTGGTCCTCACTAATATGGGAGAGTGCTGCCCCCCCCATTGTAATGTATTCTCTGGTAAGGTCAGACCACAGAATTGTCTCCTTTGATGTAAAAATAAATGCCCGGAACCCTCAGCTAACCCTGGAATGTTCAGGAACTATTCTAAGGCTAACTTCCTACTATTATACTGATAACTTGGCAAAATCCCCCCTCCCCCATAAACCGTGAGAACATGGCTGCCTGTGTGGAACTGTTAACAGAAACCCTATACCAACATGGTAATATCTGCATACCCACCAGGAAAAGGTACAGAACTAGCTCAAATACAAGCCAACCTGGTAGAATCACAACATCAGTAGCTGTATAACAGAAGGAAGAAAATTATGGCAAAATTAGCAGGTATAGCACCCGCCACGATAAAAGCACGGTCCTCAAACTAAAACAAGTCTGAGAAGAAACAGTCTACCAACTCTCTTAAGTAGGCATCAATTCATATGTTACCATATGGGTAGTCCACTAGTTCACTTACAGAACCCACATAGTCAAAAAAGGGGATTCCGTCTTAAGCAGTAAACCTTTAATGAGTGGTGTACCCTAGGGATCAGTCTTGGGCCTCTCTTGTTCGAGATGTACTTTTCTGAGGTGCAGGCCAAAACCAGTGGGCTATGGCTGAACAAGTCTGCAGATGACTCCAAGCTGGGTGCTGTCATCAAATCCCCTAGTGATATGGATATCCTGCAAAAGGGTCTCACCCAAAAAAATGACTGCTGCCAAAAACATGGCCTCAAACTGAATGCCAAAAAGTGCATCATCATCCCCTTTGGGGAGAGTGACATCCCTACAAATTATTTAATTAATAACAAGGTCCTTAGCACATAGTCAAGTCGTGAGGGATTTCGGCACCCAGGTTGATAGCAAACTGACTTTTGACCACCATATTGCTTCTGTTGTACAGAAAGCATTCTACATGGCCCACCTCAGTAATGGTGTCTCATCCAGGGACAAGGAGGTCATAACATCCCTGTATTCTTCCCTTGTAAGACCCATTATTGAGTACAATGCCCCTTTTGGCATGTACCTCACAAAGCACATGCAGCAGCTGGAGAGACCACAGAGGTTGCTCACCAGGAGAATCCAGGGCCTCAAACATCTACCCTACACAGGCTGAAAGCCTTATCCCTCTACTCTGTCTCATACAGACTTCTCAGAGGTGGCCTCTGGCACACAAAGTAATCTCAATGCCTGCCTTGATGGGACTGCTGCATATCCGCAAGTCAAGCTCCACTCAAGTAACCCACATGCGCAACCTCAACCTGGTCTGTGACATCAATAGGACTTGTTGGCGGGACAGATTTTTGTCCCAGAGACTGCCCCTTCTGTGGAATAGACTCCCTCTCCACATCAAGCAGAGTACGTCATTAACCCTTTTTAACCGCAACCTGAGTAACTGGATGGGCAACAAAAAATGCACCCTGGCATTCAACCTGTGTCCCTGTCCTTGCTGGACAGTGGCATTGGGTGCTGACTTGTTGGAACATGGGCTAAATTTTTGGCTAGGCTTGTAAGGACCTTGGGGCCAATAGCCTAGTAACTTCCTATGATACCAAATCCAAATTTGAGTTAAATTTGGCCTGCTAAGCCAAGGAATGGCCACTGGGCATTCTTTAGCTATGTCCGCAACCTCAAAGGTAATACACAATTGTGTGTGGAGCCCATTATTAATGGAGCCACGTATACTGATCCAGAAGATGTAGCAAACCTACTGGCCAACAAAAATCAATTCTGACTTTATCCCCCTTCCCTTCACCCTCTCCTCAAGAAATACCATCACTTGGGAACAGGTCCTTAATGCTCTGTAAGGCTACGAACACTGCATCAGTGGGACCAGACAATATCCCAGAGTGTGTTCTAGATAGCATGAAATGACTTATCAAGTCATCTCACTATAATTGCTGTTATAGCCCCCAAATAGGCTTTGTGTCTTACGAATGGAGAACAGCAACAGTCACCCTCTGCACAAAGGTGGCCAATCTATAGATCCAGAAGTCTCACTAGTCCCATATGCAAGGCCATGGAAATGACCAGTAATGCCATAGGAAACAAACTTCAAAGATGGATGCACACTAATCAACAGTATAACTTCAACTCTCCCAGTGTGAAAGCAGAAACTGAGGAAAAAGGAGTGTCATTGATAATGTTGTTTGTAAAATTCAGTTACTAACTAGTAAACACACTTCCTAGATGCCAGCAAACAAATTTGGTAAACCTGAAAGAAAATCAACCAGAAAAGGTGGAGAAACACTGTCTGGAAAGGATTCTGCAACTGTTCAGCAAAAAGCAGTTAAATCATCAACTTTGATTCAGGATATGACTTCCAGTAATTTAGAGGCAAAAGTGAACTAAATGTACTCAGAGATGATTAAAGTAAATGAAACATTGAAGGGAATATGTCAGTTCAAACAAAAAAGGGCTGGAAAAGTAGAAGAAGCTTTAATTATCTATTAAGATGAACTGATAAGACTGCAAAAATCAGAGGCTGACATGAAGAAAAAGCTGGGTGAATATGAGGTTTCCCAAGAACTGTTTACAAAAATAGAGTTAGAAGGCAGTACTTAGAGAAAACCTGAGATTTTCTGCTGTACCAGAGTAATTGGAGGAGCAGACTGTATTAATTTTATGGAAGAACAAATAAAGTACTGGACTGGTGTTTCACAGCAGAATTTGTTAATTGAAAGGGCACATCGAGTGTATGCTCCGAACCTGGCCATGAGAAATCAGCCAAGACCTATATTGGTAAGGATAAAATCATACCAACAGAAACAGTTGACCCTGACAGATTTGTGGCAGAAGGGCAGAGTATTAAAATTGGAGACAGCAGAGAGTTTGCTTGTAGAAAATTATTATTCACTGTACACCAGGCAGAAGAAAAGCACATTTATCCCGGCAATCGGGGAGTGTCAAGAGAGAGGTATGAGATTGACGACAGCTGGAAAGGGCACCTTCAAAGTGTTTTTCATGGAGGATCAATGTCATTTTTGATGCAGAACAGGCTAAGGAAGAAATAAAGTTTATACAACAAAAAGTAAGTCAGCAAGCAAGAGACTGTGTCCATAGAGAGACTTTGCCAGTGAAACCTTTTTCTAGTGTTTCAAAGGAAAATGCATGAAAGAGAGAAAAAAAAGCACAAGAGTTGACTAGAAGAATCATCGTTACATTGGACTTGAACCAGAGTCTGGTGTAGGGAGATGAAGATGGACAGGAAGAAAACCAGCAACTCTGAAATTAGTGAATAAATGGAAGGCTGTAAACCATCTTATCACATTTGTGGCATATGGTTTTACAAGAAAATGTGGCTGAAAAACACTGGACTTTTGTTGACTTTGCTAACTTTCTGAGTGGACTGTAAAGCATATACCTCACTTAGTATTAACATTTAGAAGGATGCTGAAAGGGAATAACTAATTGCAAGTAAAACAATTTTTGTTATTGGTTATGTAAAACATATGATGTATACTGCATGTTACATACTGTAAATAGTTTGTGTAATGTGTAATCAGGGGTATTTTAAATGTGGAGAGAGTCTTTTCACTGACTGTTGTATGGGCTAAGATATAAAAGTAAACAAGTACTTTTTTAGTTGTAAGAAGTACAGGTTTTACATTATAATGAGTGGAAAAGCTAGGACAAAAGCACGTTTAATGCTCATATGTTATGATTTTGGGCTGCTGGGATGGGCGTGAAGTGTAAAAGTGCTCTGATTATATTGTGTATAGAATTAGGATATTTTTCTCTTTTTTGGAAGCATGAATGTGTAGATTACTACCTTTGGCTTAAGCTGTAGACAGGTGTTTTTTCTACGCATGTAGGCTTTAAAAATAAAACAAATGCTGACACCCATGAATATGCTAGGCTTCTTAACAATGCAAAAATGTTTGCTTGTTTTCCACTGGCAGATGTTCAGTGGAGTAAAAATGTCTGCAGATGAGGACAGCTGTGCATACTTTTCTGAATTAAATTTACAAAGACTCATTGCCGAGAACAATTCCATGGAGACAAGCTATATACAGTTGCAAGTAGTTAATCTTGAGAGTGCTAAATGTTATTTGTAAAGAGAAATGCAAAATTTAAAGGTACAATGGTAAGCACTTCAGTGAAAAATTAAGTTTATATTATGGGATGTGAGTAATAGGTGACAACCTCCCTAGCAGTCTTAATACTTTGATGCAGCTAAAAGAACAGTGTAGAATTTAGTTTTATTTAACGATAGCCAGTGCACTTTTTCTTAGGGCTAAACATTAATGTTTTCTGAACACATATAAGCTGTTTTTCTTATCTGGGAGGGGACAGAGATAAGAAAAGAACAGGCAGCAATCCGGGTAAGTGGGAGCATAGACTGTAGCATGCACTTTATCATGGGTAACCTTAATTTTAGGTTAGATAATGCCTGTAGATGCAGCCATCAATTTGGGAAATTGTTCCCCTCTGGAGGATTAAACTTCATGGTTTGAAGATGTACATAGATTTGTGTGTTTGTTCCTTTGTTCCAAGTCAATAAGGGATGGGGTGTTGTTTTTTTTTTTTTTTTTTGGTTGAAGATTGCCATTAAAACAAAAAACCTTGAAAATGTGATAATGGTTCCATTGGAGATGAGAAGAAACAACTGCGCAAAAGATCAGCCTGCCAGACAGTAGTGTATGCATGTAACACAAAAGCTGGAAATATACATTCAACAAAACTGTTGTGTGCAATAGATGGGAACAATAGCTTTTTATCATAATGGCTGTGGTGTCCGTATTATCCTGGAATGTAAAATCCATTACAGATATAAAAAAGGATAGAGTATTGCATTATATTAAGAAATACAGAGTGTAAATAGCAATGCTACAGGAAACACATTTGGAAAGAAATGAGCATGTGAATTTGACAAAGAGAGGATTTCAGACTAGATATTCATCAGAATATCAGGAGAGTAATTATACTAATGCTAGAGAGGCTCCAATAGTTCTAGATGGGGGGGCAAAATGGTAGATTTGTGGTAGTAAGGAGCTATTGGAAAGGAAAGAGGATTACAATGGCATGTATTTGTATTCCACTGGAAACTGCTGGTATGAACTTAAGAAAATTTTGAAAGAAATCCGCATTCAGTAGGGAATATTATTTATAGATGGGTACTGGAATTTGATTTGCAGTAGTCAGGGTGCATCAGGGGGATGTAGAAAGGACAATATAACAAAAGTGGGTAAATTTCTGAAGAAATTTATGAAAATATTTGGCATGGAAGATGTGAATTCAGTAGTAGGGACTTGAGACAGAATTTACATATTATTCCCCAAGGTACAATTGCTGGCTAGACTAGATATAATTTATATTTCACATGAACATGTGCATTTTATTGAAAGCTTCGACACGCATCCAATAACTGTTTCTGATCATCCACCAATAAAAACTAAGATAAAAATGCAGGGTAATGAAGTAAAAAATAAGACACTGGTACTTTCTTACCACCTGTTAAAAAGAGAGGAATTTAAGGAATGAGTAGTAGAAATTGTTTGAGAGTTATTAGGGAAGACAGGAAATATCTTCAGTAGTAGTGACCTAGGATAAAATGAAAGTGGCATTTAAAATAGGGTTGAAATAAGAGAAAGATATGGTTAAGAAGCAATATAAATTACTTAGGTGGGCTAACAAAGGTTAAAGTATTGCAGAATAAGATGAGTCTCACAGAACAAGAGGAGGAGCAAATGCAGAAAAAGAGAAATTAAGGGAATATTTGGATAATATGCATGAGTTTAGAAAGATTGCAGTTCAGTAACTATGTGTGATAACCACTCCAGAGCACAAAAACTTTTAGCACAACAACTTGGGCAACGGAAAATTGAAAGGATTGTCGCCAGACTTAGGGGAAGGTATAACGAGAAAAATACCCAGAAACCTGTAGAGGTTTTAGAGATATTCTGGAAATGTTATGAAAATTTGTACAAAGCAGAGAAATGTAGAAATCAAGAAAGAATTCAAATGGAAATATTTATGGAAGACTTAATTATGCTAAGGTTAGAGGTAGACGAAGCTCAACAACTAGCACTTAAGATACGAGGTGATGAGACTAAACAGTGACGTATAATTCAACTTTAGGAAAGTCTCCAGGAGCATATGGCATTCCTGTGGGAGTTTGGAAATTTGGAGAGAAGAAAGTAATAAAGATCTGGAAAGTTTTGTTTAACAATATTTTAAAAGGAGGGGAAGCAACAATATCTTGGAAGAAAACTGTGGTGACTGTGTTACCTAAAGATGGCAAAGACCCTTCAGACCCAGCTTCATATAGACCCATTTCAATTTTAAACCACATTATAAAGTGTTTGTCAGTGCTAGCGAAAAGAATGGCAAAGGAGTTGCCAAAATTGATAGATATGGATCCCTGTGATTTTGTGAATTGGGGGGGGGGGGGGTTAAACATTTGACAATGTTAATTGAACGATGATGATCCAGAGAAATGCAGAAAGTTGGTGGGTCTTGATGCAGAGAAAGCATTTGATAGAGCAAGCTGGGATTTTGTGAGTAGGGCATTGGAAGAATTGTCATTCCCTGCTGCAGGATTAAGGTTAATCAGAAGGATATGCTATGGATCATAGTCAATAATTAAAGTGTAAGGATTTCTCTCAGGTAAGCTGTATTTGAACAGAGGAACCAAGCTGGGTTATCCTCTTTCCTTTTGTTGTTTGCTTTATGGTTAGAACCATTGGTGAGGAAAATAAGGGACTCATGAATACAAAGATACTATTGGTACAATAATCACGAAAAGTTGGATTTATTTGCAGGTATTATTTTGTACCTGATAAATCCAGAAAAGCGCATCTTAGTGTTGTGGTACATTGGGATCTTTTCACATCTTTACGCGATATAAAATTAGTGAAATAAAACAAAAGCTATAGCTGTAAATTATATACCCACCGATAAATTGGTTCAGCAGTACCTATATTTATGGGAACATGATGAGATGAAATATTTCGGAGTATGGATTAAAAATATTTCTGTTATGGCAAGTAAGGATATGTGGGAAGACACTAAAAAGTTGATAGAAAAATTGAGAAACTGGAAACTGGAAACTCTTATTTATGGATCGTAAGATACAAGTAGTGAAAATGCTTTTAGTCCCTTTAGTCTTGTATACAGGTCAGACATACTTTTAGCAACCTGAGGAGAAGTTGTTGACAGTAATTAATAAAGAATTGAAAAAACTTATCTGGGAAGGAAGGAAGGCAAGAGCTAAGTGGGATAAGTTGGTTCTTCCAGTAGAGCAGGATGGTTTAGATTTACCTGATTTGAAGGCCTGTTTTAAAGCTATGCAGTTAAAGCTCATATACGTAATACAAGCAGAAGGTTAAAATTCAAAGTGGAAAGGGATGATGAAGCAAGGGGGAGTTCAAGAAGTAGAGAGAGTGGGATGTTAGTTGTAGCTCTTTAAGGAGAATATTAACTATACAGAATATTATATTGTAGCAAAAAGTATTTTAAAAACTAAGTCAATACGAGAATGTAAAATGGGGTTTGCCAGTAGGCATAACTGCAAGTTGGGGTACAGAAAATAGGTAAGATGGGCAGGAACTTACTGGACAAACCTGGCAAAGGAACCAAAATATTGGATACAGTTAACTCTTGCAGGAAAGGTAATACAGTGGGAAGATGCCAATTGAATTGCAAGCTAGAGACTGCCTTCTCTACCCGGGCTTAATCTTAGACTACAGGCAAAGAGAAAAAGGATAGGGGGCAGAAACTAAATGCTTGCATACAAAAACTAATAAACCAATGAAAAGTAAGCAAAAACAGACATGGAGCTGAGGGATGCTGATACCACAAAATTGTAATAACCAAAAATAAACTATATGAACGTGTTAAAAAAACACATTGAGTGCTTTTGTCTGTAAAACATTAGACTTCATCAGAAAAATGAATGGGTATTGCACCAAACATTTATACTCTCACAGATTCAAGGCAGCCAATCAAATGAGCTTATCAGTTAATAAAATAGTTAAATAATTAAGTAAAACCTTCAGTTAAGAGGCTTGCTAAAAACCTGTTTAAAGAAACATGACCCCTTTATCAGAGTAATAGATTAAATAGAACTTGTAAAAGATAACCTAAATATTCCATAAAAAAACTATAGATAATTTTGTGTAGCTATATCTAGGAAATATATACATGAAAATATTACGTTATTTTGAATGAATAATATAACAAATTAAATCATGAAATTTCTGTATAAATATGTAATACTCATTCTTTTATAATTTGGCTGCACGCATTTTCAAGACACTGGAAATGGAAATATTGTCTTTCAGACCTGGGGGGCGTACCTGTATTGAGCCTGAGTTGCCACATTAATTCTCTGTACTCTAATCTGTTCTCCCAAGGCCCTCCCAAGGGATAGGGGAATTTTTAAGTGGAAGGCCTACTCTGGTGGAGTTCTCAGCTGAATCCAGAACAGAAGAATTTTACAAAGAATTGGCTTCACTCTAAGTCGGACTTTCCCGGTTAACAAATTTTAATTAATGAATGAATGAATGAATTAATTAATTAACAGCAATTCAAAAAGGAATAATTAGTAGGGCACATAAATATTGCATGGTAACTTTAAGAATCAATTGGATGAGGTTAGAAAAGATTGGGGAGAGAGACTGGAAAAACAATTTACAAGGAAAACCATGGAAAGACATGTATGGCTCCCAAGTATGTAACCAAGTCCAGAAGGTGTAGGATCTTTGCACTGAAGCATTTGTATAGGTATTTTTGTACTCCAAGCAGACTTCAAAGAATTTTTCCTGAGCTAGTTAGCAGATGTTGGAGATGAGATGGAGAAGAGAGAGGTAACTGGGAACATACGTTTTGTGTGTAATAAGTTGTCACATTTTAAAAATTCCCTACAAAGGACTCTTGTTTACAAAAAAAAAAAAGAAACATCTTTATCAAATTATCAGTTATAAAGTAGGAAACAAACATTTTTATCAAATTATCACTTATAAAATAGGAAACATATGTTTATATAAATGAAAACATACCGTATTGAAAGAATCTTTGTTGCAAGTATTGTACATCACAAACCATATTGACATAATTTTATTGCAAACATTGTACATCACTTATAATCTACTCAAGTATTGTCAGTCAAACATTCCATAGCTTATTCAAATTCTGCCTTTTTTTAAACCTCATTCCTCCCCTGTATGTATTGTTCCGACAATTCCCGTGTTTATTTTCTCCTACCCTTTTCTACATTTGCTGTGTACCTGAGGAAAAATTCTTTGGAGTCTACTTGGGGTATAAAAATACTTATGTAAACATTTCCGAGCAGAAGTCCTAAATCTTCTAGATTTTGTTACATATTTGGGAGATATGCATGTATCCCCATTGTTTCTTTGTGAATTGATTATACAATCTCTCTTCCCAATCCTTTCTAACCTCATCTGATTTATTCTCATAGTTGTCATGTAATATTTTATATGCTCTACTAATTATTATTTGCAGCTTCTGTTCTAGATTCTATTAAAAACTCTCCCAATGCTGTTTTTTTTAGTACCCCCTATTTCTTTCTATTTGCCTATTGCTCTCATATCAATCATTGATAGGGAAGGCAATCTATAACCTGCAGTCCAAATAAATTCTTGGCATTTTCCCATTCTGTTACAGTTCCCTTTCTAGGTATTTGCTCCCAATACCTTGGTTCTTTTGCTAATTTTCTCCAATAAATTCCAGCCCCCTCTTGCCTGTTGTTTGTATCCCTAACTGCAGTCATCCCTATTGGCAGAATCTCCTTTTTCCATTACTGTTATTGGCTTAGTTTGTGGAATACTTTCTGCTACTTTATGAATATAATCTGTATGATTATTGTTATTCTCCTTAAAGATCTGCATCCAAAATCCCAGTCTCTCCTTGTTTCTTGACCATCTCCCTTGTTTCATCATCATCATCCCTTTCCACTTTGAATTATAGGTTTCTGCTTGTGCAATGTATAGCAGCCTTAACTGTGAAGCTCTGAAATACCCTTTCAAGTCGGGTAATCTCAATCCTTCATGTGCTGTTAGAAGAATCAGTTTATCCCACTTGACTCTTGCCATCTTCCCCTCCCAGATAAAATCCTTCAGTTCTTTTTTACTTGCTATCCACAACAACTCCTCTGGTTGATAAAAATATAAATGACCCGTGTGCAAGACTTTAAAGGACTAAAACATTTTAACTGCTTGTATCTTACTATCCATGTCTATATAACAGAGCTTCCAATTTCTCAGTTTTTGTATTATCTTTGGTTTAGTCTCTTCCCACATATCATGCCACACCGGAATCATTTTTAAATCATACTCCTAAGTACCTCATTTTATCATGTTTTCTACAGAGTACTCTTTCAGAAATATTGGGTGATCAAATGGCTGCAAGTAAGAAAATGAATCTTTTGAGTTGGGATACTGGATCTGAATTACCTAGACATTGTAAGTCCTTATTAAGTTTAATTCTGTTGGCTGCCAAAAAAGTAATTACTGGAAAATGGAAATCAAAGTCTACACTAACTGTATTTGAGCCATCAAGAATTGGAAGAAGTATCTGTAGAAAAGGGAAGGAGTAAATTATATAGAAGTAAATGGAAATTGTGGGAACAATACACACATAATAATGTTCCTGAAGAGGAGTGAATTTTAAGGGAAGGCATGAATTCAGCAATTTTTTGTAATGCTGGACTTATGATAGTGGCAAAGAAAATATATATGTAGTATATTATATTTAAATGGAAAAATGCTGAAATGGTTTGTTTTCTCTTCTGTTAATGTGTATCTTGAGTGATAATTTAATAAAGGTGTTTAAATAAATAATGAAACAGGAAACCTCCAGACATTAGACCTAACCCAATTTGGTTTCGTCAAAGGCAAGTCATGCCTACTCAGCTTTGTGGATTTTTTTTTTAAGCAAAGCAATGGATGAAGGCAGAATGGTTCACACTGCCTACCTTGACCTGACCAAGGCATTTGACACAATAATCCACTTAGGCATTGTTGACAAACTCAAGAGGTTAGGTATAAATCCTTATGTCACCCAGTGGATAGCCAAATGGCTCACAGACAGGACCTAGGAAGTTAGAATTGAGAAGTCCACCTCTACAAAGAGGTCAGTCAGAGCGGAGTCTCTTGGGGATCAGTCCTGTAACCACTTCTTTTTGGCATTTACATATCTGAAGTCAATGCCAAAGGCCTCTGGTTGACTAAATTTGAAGATGATTGCAAATTAAAAACCATCATAAAATCCCTCACTGACACAAATGTTCTTCAGAAAGGGCTGAAACAGAAAAATAACTGGTGTCACCCATGGACTAAAACTAAATGCCAAGAAATGCATAATAGTATCCTTCGGGAAGTCATCCACCAGTGGTAACTATCATATTGACAACACACCCCCTAAGAGTTGACCCAGTAGTCAGGGACTTAGGGCTGCATGTGGTCAAATACTACAATAGTCTATTAGGTGTCTACAGTAGTGAGAAGATCATTCTGTGTTGTGCAACTTATAAACAAAGGTATGGCATCTAGGTCCAAGGACATCATTGTTGCACTGTATTTAGCATTCATCAGACCTATCACTGAGTACAATGCTCCCTTTAGTTTGTACCTAACCATGCACATCCAACAATTCTAGTGTCCACACAGATTCCTCACCTAAAAGAATACAGGATGCAAGTAACATGCCTTATGCAGACATCACACAATCTAGTCTATAAATCAGGACACTGTCCATCACTGAACAATATCCTCTAGAATTACTTGCAAGCCAGAAATCTGTGCTGAGGCAATAAATTTCTTCTAATCACAGTAAATCAGACAATACTGCAAGTGATTTACTATACTTAAAACTATTTCGCCAAACTTTGTAACACCATCCTAATATAGGTCCGACAACTAAACAAACAGAAATGTTTCAGAATGGAACTAAAACAGCACCTGTATGACTCATGGTTATGTTCCTGCTCGACAGCAGGCTAATAACATGTATACATTTTACCCTTTAACTGCCTTTAACAATTAGTATATTTAATTATATATCCCATTTCTTTTATTCCTATGTAATTGTTTCCATTTCATTCATTCGAGCTCCTATCTACCAACCTAATCTTTCTATCTTTTAGTGTGCATTCTCTATTCGATAATCTAATAGTCTCTTCATACTGAGCAAAATGCTTAAATTAGTGCTTACTGCAAGATGACATTTATTTAGTAGCTGCTGATACAGACAGAAAGTCAGTTCTTGTAAGTGACTGTATTTTATTACTTGATTCCAAATTGGACCCCTGATTCGTTTGTCAGCAAATGTTAATTGCTGAGAAGCCCAGGAAAAAGCCATTAGTATTGAATTAAAGTTAGGAAGTACTGGCACTTGTTTTAATAACTGATGAATGTTTTATGCTGGATAGTTTTGCGCCAGTCAACAGAAAGAATTCTACATGTTAATCCTCCACAGAGTTATAGCAAATAGAGAGTCAAGGATAAGGCCCTGAGCCAGGCACTATGCATTGGCCACCAGGTAAATCTTCAAGGAAGCTTTGGTTGAAAAGCAATAGTGCATCTGGCTTAGGGATCAGTTCTACAAAGAGATTGGTGATTAGTGTGCAAGCCAGTGGACAGTTTTATTTTTCTGTCCATATTAATCCTGCTTCCTGATTTTGATAAGCATATAACCGTCTTGAAGGTCTAGAGAACACATCTAGAGAGAGAGAGAGAGACACTGAAGGATAAACATGTGAAAATAGTATTTTGGGATAAGTGTTGAGGTTGCCGGGGTCCATAGGTTCATAGATTAGTACTAAGCTAACTGCCCTTGCAAGCCATTTTAAGCCTAGCCAATTATCTCTTGTGAGACTCAAACCGTGCACCTTGTGTTTGTAAGGCAAACACCTTAACCATTAGGCCACCCTCCCAACCCTGGACCATAATGTTCAGAGGTCACTTTCTTCCCCATAATTAAAAACAATTGTGAATAATACCTGAACCCCTTACTAGCCTTGGAAGGCCACCTGGAAGAGTTTGCTTGAAATGAGCTTTTGAATCACCTATCTTGCTTTTAATTATGACTGGATGGGGCATCTGGCAAAGGAAGAGAACGAGGACTAGGAGGAGAACATTTTAATTGATGGCCTTTGGCTGTCACTTCTCATAATTATGCAGAATTATCCATAATGGCAAGCTAATCTGGAAATAAATGTGTTAGGGTTACTGTCTGTTACCCTGAGTTTGCCCATACATGCCCTAAAAATGTTGAGGACTTCATCCTCTAGACCAGTGTCCTTTTTTGTAACACCCTTACTGAATTATCATTTGTGACATAGGCCAATTTGCATTTATATAAAAGTAATCAAACTGTATTAACACATTTACAAACCTTATTCTTCAAATATATTATATGTCTTCTAACCTGAGCAGTATTACATAAGTTATTCAATCCCTGCCCTTTTTTTTGTTGAACAAGAAACATCATTATTAAACCATCACTTATGACATAGGCAATCGTATATTTATATAAATGAAAACAAACCACACCTGGACCAGTGTCCTTGGTTCAAACCAACAAGAGAAGCATGTCTGTCTCTTTTCTGTAAATCTTTTTGTGGACCTAGGGGTTTTAGCAGAATAAAGAGCTATACTGACCGTTATATGACCAGGTAAAGGTCTGCTGAGAAAAGCAGAACTTCACACCTGCAGCTATCCTCAATATCAAGTCCAAAGACTAAGGTCCCCTTAATGGACATTCTATGAAGGAGTTCTGAATGTCAGTGCAGGCAAATGGCAGTTCTGGATCCCCCTGCTCTGTGTAACTCATGTGCTACATTGTATTGACACCCAGATCATAAGGGGAGCCCTGGGGTGTTGAGTCTTTCTTTCTCTCTTCAGGTGCATCTTCAAATAATTGAAGTACTTCATCCAGTAAATGGTAAATATTTGGAGAAAGTAGTTCAGTGCAGCAGTTTGTCAATCAGCCTGAGGCCCTGACTGATGGATGAACAGGAAATAACTGATGAGTAAAGATTTCTCTTTAAAATTGTTTTTGAGACTGTAATGTTTATGCTTCTCTGCCTGAAGTGACCAGTCCCTGGAATATCTTCTCTAAAGGGTTGCCACCTATCAGGAATTCTTCCTGAAAGTCGGGAAATCCCTGGGTGAGACTGAAGTTGTTAGTTTGTGATGAATGCTTTACCTCAGTTACAAATTGGGGGTTTTGTCAGGAAATAGTTTTGTTAAGTGCTTGTTAAGTGTTTTGAGTTATTCTAAGAGCCAGCACATTTTTGAAGTGCATATTCCAAAGCTGTATACTGTTTCACTTGGATTTTCTAGGTGCAGTTAATATATGTTAGAGTAGTCCTTGTCTTTTGGCAATTGTTTAGGTGTGGCCAAAAGCAATTCAATAATAAAAAGTCTGAAAGAGGCTGTGGAGGTTACAGAAACTTATAGAATGGTAGTCAACTCAAAGAAGGCATGTCTTGGTAAGATAATCAGGAGTAATAAGGTCCTTCTGTGGGAGAGCCTCAAGTCTACTTTTTGAAGGCTTGCCCACCTGCTCCAGTATGGAGGCATGTGTGGGCTGTCTACATAGCTATACATGAATATCACATGGGACATGTGGGTAAGGATAGTTATATCTAGAAGCTGTTGTGTTTTGTTCCTCTCACTGCCCAGACCACAGTTTCTACCCCTTCTCAGTGGCTCATTCCATCAAAGAACTGTGACCAGAAAGGTGTTAAACCTGTTATTAAAAATAACCATTCAGGAGTTCTTGACAGACTAAGATGGGTTAACATTTTACTCCAGGTTCTTTTTAGTCCACCCCTCAAGAAAAAAAAAAAAAAAAGACATCAGAGTCATACTAGGTCTTAGTGGCCTAAACCATTACATTCCAAAATAGCTCTTTTGTGTGTTCATGGGTTCATAGGTAGGTACTAGGCTATCAGCCCTAGAGCCCATACAAACCTAGCCAAAAAATGTACCCTGGCTTTCGCCACCCAAGAAAATTATTTTCCTGTGCCCCTGTCGAGCAGAGCCAAAGAAGTGATCCCGGGGTGAATTTTCCATTTCCCATCCAATCATCAAGATTTTTCGTGAAGAGTGCTAATGAGGAGCTCTGTTTGACATAGATAAGTAGTCTGTTCCAGAGTATGGGAAGTCTCTGCGACAGGAATCTATCCCTCCAGCATGTTCTGTTTATTGTGGTGACAAGGTTTAGGTCCCTAGAGCGTGTAGCTTGGAGGGATTGGGATTTCTTTAAGTGGAGCATGTCCAACAGCTCTGGGTTTGACATAGCTTTGTATGTTAGGCAGAGATCGCCCCTGAGTAGGCGATATGCGATGGACTAAAGCTGTAATTTTTGGAGACTGTCTGTATAGGGCATCTGTTTGAGGCCAGTAATCCTCTTTGTGAGGTATTTCTGTGGTCTTTCCAGTTGTTGTAGATGTCTTGTGAGGTACATACCAAAAGGGGCGTTGTACTCTATAATGGGTCTAATGAGTGATGAGTAGAGGGGAACAATGACCTTTTTTTTTTTTGGATGAGAATCCTTTTGTGATGAGATGAGCCACGTAGAAGGATTTCCTGGCCACTGTGGCGATGTGATTATCAAAGGAGAGACTACTGTCCACCTGTGTCCCAAGGTCTCTTGTCACATTTTCTGCATTAAGTAGACTACCAGCTATGTGGTGGTTCATGGGTACAGAGTTTTTACCAAAGGGGATGACGATACACTTTTTGGCATTGAGCTTCAGGCCATGGCTTTGACACCAGGTATCTGTCTCAGTGAGGCCCTTTTGTAGTTTGTCCACATCGTTAGGAGTTTCGATTATGGCTCCTAGTTTGCAGTCATCTGCAAATTTTGTTAGCCAAAGACCTTCTGTGTTGGCCTGCACTTCAGAGAAGTAGATATCAAACAGGAGAGGACCCAGGACTGAACCCTGTGGTACTCCACTTGTCACTGATCTGATGTCGGATTTGGAATCCGCTACTTTCACAGTGTGGGTTTTGTCCGTGAGCCAGTTGGCAACCCATCTTGTGACATAGGGATTTATACCTAGTTTAGTGAGCTTATCTATAATTCCAGAGTGGGGGATGGTGTTGAAAGCCTTGGTGAGATCTAGATAAGCTGTGTGAACCATTTTACCCTCATCTATGGCTTTGGTGACTGCTTCAAAGAAGTCAATCAGGTTTAGGATACATGATCTGCCTTTTACAAATCCAAACTGGGGTAGGGTCCAGAGTTTGGAGATTACCAATGTCTTTGTTTATGAGTTCCACGATGATACATTCCATGGCCTGCAGACCAGGCTTGTCAGGCTAATGGGGCAGTAGTTCTCTGGGTCCGTCGTGGCTCCCCCTTTGTGGAGAGGGATAACGGTCGTGGTGCGCCATTCAGTGGGTACAAAGCCTGTGGTGAGGCTATGATTGAACATGGTACTTAGGTAGGGTTGCCAGTTCATTCTGTAGTTCGTGTAGAACGCAGCCTGGGATATTGTCAGGTCCCATGGATGCTGTGTTCTTGGCTTTGGAGAGTGTGTTTTTACCTGTGCAGCTGTGATTATAGGAACTTTGCATTCTTCCGGTATAGAGATGGGTCCTCTAGGGGTGAGAGGGGGGTAAAGTTAGCACTGAACCTATCTGCTAGGATGTTGGCAATATCAGTTGGTTCTGTATATTTAGTGCCATTGTGCTGTAACTCAGAGCAGATCTGAGTGTTCCCATTTAGATTCTTGACATAGCTATAGAATGCTTTGTGGTTGTCTTTAGAGTCCGTGGCAATTTTGTTTTCGTAACTAGCTTTGGAGGATTTTATGAGGGATCTCAGCTTCTTACTGAGGTTGACCACCGGAGTTCCTCCAGTCATGGGATTTTACTCTTTTTTGCAACAGTTTCTTTCTTCTGTTGTAGAGTTTGTTTATGGCAGAGGACCACCAAGTTGGCTTCCTTTTTTTTTGGAGGATAACATCTTGGATCTATTAGGGATAGCATGATCCATGCACTCGTGTAAGTGCTTATAAAGTGCATTTGTGTAGGATTCAGCAGTCATACCTCTATTGTCCGTCTGCATGGGTGTCATAAAGTTTGCCACTTCTGTCTTAAGAAGTGTGAAGTTGGCTTTGGAGAATTTTTTTACGATGGTTTCCCTAATTGGGGGTGGGTGTGGGATGTGGATGTCTAGGCTGATTAGCTTGAGGTCGGATCTGACCAACAAGGAATTGACCTCTGGTGTGGAACCCTGGTTTCCCATGTTGGTAATGACCAGGTCTAGGATATTGCTGCCCCTGGTAGGGGTGTGAATAAGTTGATCCAAGGCATTGGAATTTATGAATTCTAGAAAACGTTGAGCAAAAGAGTTGGTACATGAGAAGTTTTCCCAGTTAATGGTGGGGTAGTTGAAATTGCCCATTATTAGGGTGTTGGGTTGTACCCTAATACTTTCCAGTGTATCAAGAAATGAGGAGTGTGAATCCTGGGGCATGTTGGGGGGTCTGTAGCAAGCTACAATTTGGATTGCGGTCTTGCCCAGAGTTAGTTGCACTTGGATAATCTGGGATGCATTATGCTGTGCAACAAGCATGGAGGTGTGGATATCCTTAATGAATATGGACACGCCTCCGCCTTTAGTGCTTTGTTCTGGGTTAGGTGGTCGAAAGGTGTGGTATGAATTGTAGCCTGGTAATGCAAGGGTGCTCTCTGGAGCTTTGAACCAGGTCTCTGTCACTGCACAGGTGTCAATGTTCTCCATTTTAAGGAGTGCCTTGAGTGAGTGCATTTTGAGGTTTAGACTTCTAGCATTGAGTAGCATTACCCTCAGATTTTGCTTGCTTGTACCTGTTATGGTGGTGAATTTGTCATTTGAACCTTGCCTAAAAAAAGGCACTATAAGGGTGGTAAGAGCCTTAGCCAGTATCCGGAATCCTAAGGGCGACAGGTGCAGGCTATCTCTGGCAAAGCATTGTGGTCTGTCGATTGTTCTCTGTTGAATCTTGCAAAAAATGAGAATGGGTATGTTCTTTGGACCTCCAAGATGCCCATGTACACAAAAACATAGCAAAGCAGTATTGGAGGTTCCAGTATTTTCAAATAGGAGCCATTCATTGCCAGTTTCAAACTCTTCTGTTTGGTCTCACCTTTATCCCCTTAGTGTTCAACAATATATGGTAGCAATGACAGCTTATCCCAAGTTACAGGGAACCAAAGTTTTCCCTCCATGGATGATTGGCTTCTAGTAGTTGGATTTATGGAACTACCGTCTCTCCATGTTTCAGTCCTGGGGATCATAGTAAACACCATGAAGTCTGAACTAATGCCTGTGCAGACCAATAACATTCATTGGATGTGTTACATGCATTCTGTGTTCAGACAGGGACCTTTCTATTCAACAATTGGCATCCCAGATTCAAGAAAAATGGTTCCAGCATCTCATTGTTTCAGGGGTGTGGGTTTGAAGATGTTAATTTCTGTGGTACCTAGTGCTTACTTTTACTTAAGAGTTTTTGCAGTAGACTCCTTTTCAGTCAAACTTGCTTCTAGATCCTTTTAACTTTCATTTCAAATTATTAAAGATATGCATGGACCATGTCAGGTGGAGGATTCTCAATGCCAGGTTATTCTAGACATACCCATTCTGGCTCCTATCCCAGTTGTGAAAGTTACCATGGATGTTTCTGCTCTAGGATTGGGGGGGGCATTTCAAAGAACATATGATCCAACTTGGTTACAGATAGAGGCCTCACTGCTCATTAGTATATTGGAAATGAAGACCGTCCTTTTCTTAACTGTTCTAAGACTCACTCCTAGAAGGTGAAGATGCCACTCACACCAGCAACTTGACAGTAGTTTGGTTTGTCAACAAGTAGAGGAGAACTCATTCCAATCCCTTGTGTTGGGAAGTTGTACTTTTGGGATTGGGCTTTTGCAGGCAAACAATTTTTAATTGCCAGTCGCATCTCTGGTTAAGCCATCTCTGCTGAAGAGGCAAAGTCTTTGTCTGTTGATGCGTCATGAGTAGTCTCTCAGCACATCCATGACCAAAACAGTGTGTAATTTATTGGGAAGTTTGATCCTGTAATGGCAGGCTGAAGTAGTAGGTAATGTGTACTCAAATTGTCATTTGTGAGTAATTTCATTGGAAAATTGTGTTAACGGGAGTTTCCCCTTTGTGGACAAGTAGTATGTACATCTGGGACTGCTCATGGAGTTATTCTTTGAATTTGTCTTTGCTTGGAGAACTATCATATAGGACCATTGGGTACCAGGCATGGCCAGTCTTAGTCATGTTGTGTAACTCTTTGATCCTCTTCCAGAAGGGGGCTTCCTGGGTGCGACTAGTCCACATCATTGAAACTGTTAGGACATGCCCCGACTCTGTTAATGAAAGAGGCCAAAAAGTCTATCCTGGTTTCAGGATGTGGGCAGAGGTTTTGTACCAGTTTCTTTCTCATCTTGAAAGAGATATAGACCTTTCCCTATTCTCAACTTAGCAGCTTCAACCAACAGATTTACGTATGGATAGCCACCCTGAGGGAGCTCATGCTTTTTTAAAAGGGTACCTTAGTGGTGACATTGGCTGTAATGGATGCCTTTTAGTACATTGTTGTGGAGTCTTCTGGTTTGCTTCTGCTTCTGGTTTGCTCCGAGTACAGTATGAAGTTTTGTTATTTGGTTTGTCTTCAGCATTCACTCTTTATGAAGGTGCTGGCCTCAGTAACAAAACCTTGCAGCTGAAAGATCACATTTGACCCCCCCCCCCCCAATCACTGCCTTTTGGAAGGAATGCACAGCAATTCCCTGGAAGACTCCTGCATTTGACACTCCCATGATTACAGTGTCTGTGAGTTATCATAAATTGGGAAGTCCTCTCTGAACTCTCCACTATACGTCGTTTCTGCCCTTGGAAACTGTCAAAAAGGATATAACTTCGAGTAACTAGGTGAGGGTATAACCTAAAGTCTAAAGCTTTTTTTCTGATGCATTTTCTTGGCTTAATGGCTGTTTTAACACCTGAAAATCTGGGGTACCATCTCCACCATTGTTTTGGTGGGTTGTCCCTTTTTGCCTCTGAATCAGTCACAGATTCTAATGATAGACACTTGGCTTCAAGGGTGTGGGATATCCACTTAGGCTTCGCCACACTATTAATGGTGTGTTGTCCTTCATAAACAATTTAGAGAGGGAGATGTTCATCGTGTTTCACTGTTGCAGTCATTACACTTGGGTTATCCTGCTGGCAGGCTACCCACAGTCGGCCTGAATTCCAAAGTCTTGGTCCGGCGTCAGTTGCTGTCGCCTCTTCCCTGACGTCAGAGTGCCAGGGGTATAAAAGATGCAGCCGATGCCATTTTCTTCAGTCTTTCTTGCCGTGCAGTGCCCGAAGCAAAAGCAGTTCGCAAGTGCCGGTCAGCCGACTCCTGAGATTTTCAAAAACGAATTTCAGATCCGAAGTCTTCATTAAAGCTAAGTACCCCAATGGGGAATCTTTTTTTCTTGCTCCAGACCAATGTCAGAAAAAATTAACAATTGTATTTCTTGTGGGAAGCAAATACCTCATAAGGATTTTCATTCTTACTGTATTCCTTGCCTAGGCCCTGATCACAACGTTGCTAGCTGTCGGTTTTGCGCTAGATTTAACCAATGCACTATTAAGCGTCGGTACAATTTTGCCTTTCATTACTTTGGCCGACGATTCAATTATATAATGCCATCAGAACAACCGACGACCGGCGTTTATAAAAAGCGCAAGGAAAAGGACAGGCATCCGAGGTCCAAAACCGATGACGAGGCTTCCGCTAAGCCAATCGCCGGTTCTGAGTGAGGTGCTTTCGCAGCCCCTGACGCCCGCTACCTCAGAGCCACAAGCTGCTGCCGACTCCCACGTGGAGCCAGCTAGGCCTCTGGATACTCAAGGTATTGGACACTCGAAAACTATTTCCTCAGATGGGTCCAGAGCTGCTGAGCAGGCATCTGCTTCTGAGGGTGTTTTCAGACCTACACAGTTGTATGTAAAGCCTACCTCAGCTTCCAAAGCAAAGACTAAAGCAGCTCTAAAGACAAAGAAACAAGTACAGCATTCTCCTGGACAGACTTCCATGCCTAAAAAACAGATGCTTAAAATGGCCGAAGACCTAATTACCTTGATCAGGGGTTCCCATCCCCCTCCTGATAAGAGGCCTAGGCAAGAGATAGATTATGAATCTTCAGATCAGGTTTCTATTTCCTCTTGACTCCTCTTCTGAGCAGGGATACTCTCTTCCTTATGAGGATTCTGATGCTGAAGAATCTATTCCTTCAGCCTCTCCTCCTGAGGATTTTTCTTTTGGGGAAACCCTGCATACCATGAGGGAGCACTTCCACTGGGAGAGCCAAGACTACTCAGAATTAAAGAAAAGGCTTAGAGATTTTATTTTACTACCTCAGCACAGGCCACTTGCTATTCCCCCTGTGTTAGACATTGTAGACGATGTATTTTCAGAGTTCGGCCTTTCTCCTGACTCTTTACCCCCTGCCCTTGTAAAACCAGACAGATACTACAGGGTTCCAGAGTCACATAAATTTCTTTATAAAAACCCTGCTGCTGATTCAGAAACTATTTCTCAGGGTCCCAAAGGGGTCAAGGCTTCTACTGTAAAAAACCCTATTCCCTCTGACAGGGATTCTAGGGCACTAGACAGATGGGGGAAAAAGTTTACACTTCTGCTACTTTGGCTGTGAGGGCTTTAAATTGTCAATTTCATATGCTTAAATATCAGCAATACTTAATGTCACTGCTAAAACAGAAAATGTTGGCAAATTCTGATTGTGCAGAAAATAAGGAAATGCAGGATTTATTGCATGCAACTGAACAAGTGGGAAAGCATACATTGCAATGTGGTTTTGATTCTCTGGAGGTCTCTTGCAGGGCCACAGTTACGGGTTCTGTCATTAGGAGGCATGCTTGGTTAAAGGAACAGAATCTACATGATCATGTTAAAGCAAAATTACTAGATGCTCCATTACAGCATGATACTTTATTTGGTGTTAAAGCAGAGGAGGTGTTGAAGAAAATGGAGGACAAAGCGAAATCTATGCAAACAGTAAAGGATTTCTTACATGTACAGCCACCCAGATTTAGCAGGAACTGGCCTACAAAAAAATGGTCCTTTCCAATGTCAGACAGACCACAAAGAGGCAGATACGAACGCCCTAGAGGCAGATCCCAGCCCCAGGGCTCATACAGGCGTAAACAGTGGGGCGCTTCTACCTCCAAAAGCGGAGAAGACAGATCACAGCCATACAGGAAACAGTCCCAATGACTTCCCTCTGCCAACACCAAGCACTTATCTTTTGGCAGCCCCCTTAGGGGGGAAAACTAGCACTTTTTTCTCAAATCTGGCACATGATCACCCAGGACAAATGGGTCTTGAATATAGTGTCCCAGGGCTACAGGTTCCACTTTCACACCCTGCCAAGGGCAAAAGGTATGCCAGACCTGCCACATAATCAATGGGCAGAGGCACAAAGACAAGTTTCATCCCTCATGGACATGAGGGCCATTCAGCGAGTACCACAGCAAGAGCAGGGACAAGGAATTTTACTCAAGACTTTTCTTGGTACCCAGAAAGGACAAAGCCTTTGGACCAATACTGGACCTGTCTATTCTAAATAGATTTCTGGACGTTCCAAAATTCAAAATGTTGACTTTGCAGCAGCTTCTGCCCATGCTGGGCAAGAAGGCTTGGCTTGTAACTTTGGACCTAAAAGAGGCATCCCTGCATGTACCAATCAGACAATCTTGCAGAAGATACCTCGGATTCATAGCTGGCTCAATGCACTACCAATTCTCTGCACTGCCCTTTGGCTTATCTACTGCGCCCAGGGTCTTCACAAAATGCCTGGCACCAGTAATTGCATATTGCAGACAAAGAGGAATTCAAATATATTCTTACTTGGACGATGGTCTTATTCAAGCAGAGAACAAGGACATTCTACTAGAGCACCTGGCGTTTGTAAAAAGATTATTGATTTGCCTAGGGTGCACAGTAAACGAAAATAAATCAAAATTAGTACCCTCTCAAGAGATAATATTCCTGGGTGCAAGCTTAAATACAACTGCCCAGATGGCTTATCTCACACCAGACAAACAAAGGCAACTGACTTCTTACTTCACAATGTTGGCAACAAAGACCCAGTTATCTGCAAGAAAAATTCTGCAGGCTTTTGGCTTCATGGCATCCTGCATTCTGCTAATTCCATATGCCAGACTACAATGGTATCTAAAAAGTGTTTGCACTCAACATTGCCGCAGCCTAGAAACATTGATTACCCTCATTCCTTGCCTTCAACAGGAGTTTTGATGGTAGGCACAGGCCTGTCACCTCAACAAGGGACAGCCATTCAACCTACCCACAGCCAGGCAGTCAGTAACAACAGATGCTTCAGATTATGCCTGTGGGGCCCACATGACAGGAAAATTTATTCAGGGCACATGGCCCTCAAGCCAAATGCATCTTCATATCAATCAAAAAGAGATGCTAGCTGTTCAGAATACCCTGGCAGCTTTCAAGGACTTTCTTCATCCAGGACAACTACTGATAAGGACGGACAATACTACAGTCATGTGGTACATAAACAAGCAGGGAGGCACACATTCCTACCCCCTCTGCAGACAAGCCATGACTTTATGGGACACAGCATTGACTTATCAAGTACATCTGCAAGCACAATTCCTGCCAGGAAAGAAAAAATACTCTGGCAGACGAACTAAGCAGAAACATTATGGATCCCCACTAGTGGAAACTGGATCCACAAGTCTTCAGCATGATAACAAAGAAATGGGGATGCCCAGATATAGATCTTTTTGCCTCCCCTCACAACTGCCAACTACAGAGATTCTGCACAAGGACTTATCACAAGCAAGCATGGAAAGTCGACGCTCTATCATTCAGCTGGAAAACCCTAACAGTATATGCCTTTCCTCCTCTGCCTCTCCTTCCCAAGGTACTCCTAAAGGTCATACAAGAGAAGCCAAAAATTATTCTGATTGCACCAGACTGGCCCCGCCAGCACTGGTACCCAATCCTAAAGAGATTGTCTCAAGGACCAGCCTGGACATTGCCTCTAATTCCTCACTTACTGACCCAACGAAACAATCAGATCCTGCACAGCCAACTCAGGACTCTAAAACTGACAGCATGGCGAATAATGTAGCCATTCACAACACACCTCTCTCTAAAGCAGTGATGGATGTTATTTTGGAGGCCAGGAGGCCAAGTACCAGAAAATCTTATGCAAAATGGAGGAGATTCTGTGCTTGGAACCAGGCACAAAGAATTGACATGCTTGTACCAAATATTCCTCAGATTTTACAATACCTAACTGAGATGCTGGACAAAGGCCTATCCTTCTCATCAATTAAAATCCATGCCTCTGCCATTTCAGCGCATTACAATACGGAACCACCTATTTTTTCTCATCCATTGCTAAGGCAGTACCTCAGAGGGGCCAAAAACATAAGACCTCCAAGGAGAGCACCAATACCTGCATGGGACCTCAATTATGTCTTGGAGAAACTCACACTACTGCCTTTTGAGCCAGCCAATACAGCTGAAATAAAATTCTTATCTTGGAAAACAGCTCTGCTCCTAGCAATAACCACTGCAAGATGTGTCTCAGAGTTGCAGGCTCTCATGGCAGATCCCAGCCCCAGGGCTCATACAGGCGTAAACAGTGGGGCGCTTCTACCTCCAAAAGCGGAGAAGACAGATCACAGCCATACAGGAAACAGTCCCAATGACTTCCCTCTGCCAACACCAAGCACTTATCTTTTGGCAGCCCCCTTAGGGGGGAAAACTAGTACTTTTTTCTCAAATCTGGCACATGATCACCCAGGACAAATGGGTCTTGAATATAGTGTCCCAGGGCTACAGGTTCCACTTTCACACCCTGCCAAGGGCAAAAGGTATGCCAGACCTGCCACATAATCAATGGGCAGAGGCACAAAGACAAGTTTCATCCCTCATGGACATGAGGGCCATTCAGCGAGTACCACAGCAAGAGCAGGGACAAGGAATTTTACTCAAGACTTTTCTTGGTACCCAGAAAGGACAAAGCCTTTGGACCAATACTGGACCTGTCTATTCTAAATAGATTTCTGGACGTTCCAAAATTCAAAATGTTGACTTTGCAGCAGCTTCTGCCCATGCTGGGCAAGAAGGCTTGGCTTGTAACTTTGGACCTAAAAGAGGCATCCCTGCATGTACCAATCAGACAATCTTGCAGAAGATACCTCGGATTCATAGCTGGCTCAATGCACTACCAATTCTCTGCACTGCCCTTTGGCTTATCTACTGCGCCCAGGGTCTTCACAAAATGCCTGGCACCAGTAATTGCATATTGCAGACAAAGAGGAATTCAAATATATTCTTACTTGGACGATGGTCTTATTCAAGCAGAGAACAAGGACATTCTACTAGAGCACCTGGCGTTTGTAAAAAGATTATTGATTTGCCTAGGGTGCACAGTAAACGAAAATAAATCAAAATTAGTACCCTCTCAAGAGATAATATTCCTGGGTGCAAGCTTAAATACAACTGCCCAGATGGCTTATCTCACACCAGACAAACAAAGGCAACTGACTTCTTACTTCACAATGTTGGCAACAAAGACCCAGTTATCTGCAAGAAAAATTCTGCAGGCTTTTGGCTTCATGGCATCCTGCATTCTGCTAATTCCATATGCCAGACTACAATGGTATCTAAAAAGTGTTTGCACTCAACATTGCCACAGCCTAGAAACATTGATTACCCTCATTCATTGCCTTCAACAGGAGTTTTGATGATAGGCACAGGCCTGTCACCTCAACAAGGGACAGCCATTCAACCTACCCACAGCCAGGCAGTCAGTAACAACAGATGCTTCAGATTATGCCTGTGGGGCCCACATGACAGGAAAATTTATTCACGGCACATGGCCCTCAAGCCAAATGCATCTTCATATCAATCAAAAAGATATGCTAGCTGTTCAGAATGCCCTGGCAGCTTTCAAGGACTTTCTTCATCCAGGACAACTACTGATAAGGACGGACAATACTACAGTCATGTGGTACATAAACAAGCAGGGAGGCACACATTCCTACCCCCTCTGCGGACAAGCCATGACTTTATGGGACACAGCATTGACTTATCAAGTACATCTGCAAGCACAATTCCTGCCAGGAAAGAAAAATACTCTGGCAGACGAACTAAGCAGAAACATTATGGATCCCCACTAGTGGAAACTGGATCCACAAGTCTTCAGCATGATAACAAAGAAATGGGGATGCCCAGATATAGATCTTTTTGCCTCCCCTCACAACTGCCAACTACAGAGATTCTGCACAAGGACTTATCACAAGCAAGCATGGAAAGTCGACGCTCTATCATTCAGCTGGAAAACCCTAACAGTATATGCCTTTCCTCCTCTGCCTCTCCTTCCCAAGGTACTCCTAAAGGTCAGACAAGAGAAGCCAAAAATTATTCTGATTGCACCAGACTGGCCCCGCCAGCACTGGTACCCAATCCTAAAGAGATTGTCTCAAGGACCAGCCTGGACATTGCCTCTAATTCCTCACTTACTGACCCAACGAAACAATCAGATCCTGCACAGCCAACTCAGGACTCTAAAACTGACAGCATGGCGAATAATGTAGCCATTCACAACACACCTCTCTCTAAAGCAGTGATGGATGTTATTTTGGAGGCCAGGAGGCCAAGTACCAGAAAATCTTATGCAGAAAAATGGAAGAGATTCTGTGCTTGGAACCAGGCACAAGGAATTGACATGCTTGTACCAAATATTCCTCAGATTTTACAAAACCTAACTGAGATGCTGGACAAAGGCCTATCCTTCTCATCAATTAAAATCCATGCCTCTGCCATTTCAGCGCATTACAATACGGAACCACCTATTTTTTCTCATCCATTGCTAAGGCAGTACCTCAGAGGGGCCAAAAACATAAGACCTCCAAGGAGAGCACCAATACCTGCATGGGACCTCAATTATGTCTTGGAGAAACTCACACTACTGCCTTTTGAGCCAGCCAATACAGCTGAAATAAAATTCTTATCTTGGAAAACAGCTCTGCTCCTAGCAATAACCTCTGCAAGATGTGTCTTAGAGTTGCAGGCTCTCATGGCTGTGGAACCTTTTATCATTTTCCATCTGGACAGGGTTTCGCTGAGGACAAACCCGACATTTATGCCTAAGGTAGTGTACAGTGTGGCCCTTAACCAAACCATTCATTTGCCTACTTTTTATCCAAACCCACAGAATAAGGGTGAGAGGCTCCTGCATTCTTTGGACATACACAGACAGCTACGCTTCTGCTTGGACAGAACTAAAGCTTTCAGAAAGACTGAGCAACGTTTAGTGGCATATGCTGCAGGATCACAAGGAAAGCCTATCTCAAAGCAGACTATTTCGAAATGGATAGGCCACTGCATTCGATTCTGTTATTCACAACATGGCAAATCAATCCCTAAGGGCATTAGGCCACATTCTACCAGAGCAGCAGCCACTTCAGCAGCCTTCCTCAGAGGGGTCCCAACCAAAGACATTTTAGAGGCTGCAACTTGGAGTTCAGTGCACACTTTCACCAAGCACTACCATTTACCTCTCTACTCTAAATCCAGAGCAGGCTTTGCCACTGCAGTTTTGCAGGGCCTTATAGCCTCTCCTAATCCTATTTAGACCCAGCCACCCTACCTCAGCTTTGGGATTCAACCCAAGTGTAATGGCTGCAACAGTGAAACACGATGAACATGGTACAGTTGTGTTTGTATTCACTGTTGCAGTCCAGGTTACCCACCTACCATCCCCCTTTTCTTTGCTGGGACTTATCTGTACTTCTCCATCCTATACAACCTATGTGGTGTATTTGCTTGTAGATGAAGGAAATGTTTGTTATTGCATGCATACTTTTTGGCATAAATTTTTAGCCTACCAATTTGGGGGCACCTGACATCTGGGGCAAGAAAAACGGAAGAAAATGGTGTCGGCTGCATCTTTTATACCCCTGGCGCTCTGACGTTAGGGAAGAGGCGACAGCAACCGACGCCGGACCAAGACTTTGGAATTCAGGCCGACTGGGTAGCCTGCCAGCAGGATAACCCAAGTGTAATGACTGCAACAGTGAATACACTCGAACATCTACAGTTATGGTTGGTACACAACTGTACTTTCTGGATCAACTAATTGTAATTAAGACCAAGTTTTCTATCCCTGAAGACCACGAAGACAAGGTGGTTTCTAGAGCCTATCCTCTTCTGGTTGGGGCACAAAGTCCTATCACTGTGCAAGGAGGGAAGTGCTAAACTAGTAGTGGGCTGTTAGCAAGGACATAACTCTCTCATATCATCAAGGAAATTAGTGACCTGACAAACTCTCTCATATCATCAAGGAAATTAGTGACCTGACAGACTCTCTGACACTCATTCAGTCATCATCTGGAGCTGCAGATTTGAGTAAATGCTTGGTCTCAATCTTCTGGAGCTTAAATGCTTCAGAGAATGACTTTTCTCCACGTGAGAGAATGTGCACCTCCTCATTTTCTGCTTGATGTAACAAGGGAATGTAGCTGTAAAACTGTTCTCCATCCCATGGCATGGGAGATTTCTCTACACATCCCCACTTATTCCACGTCACATCACAAAGTTGATAGCAGAAAAAACAAGGTTAATTCTCATTATCCCTTGCAAGTTGAGAAAGTCATAGTTTCAGGTGGCACTGCAGGAAACCCCCCCATTCTTTACTAAGGATATTCTCTCTGGCTGAGAAGACAAGCCGGCTCCACCTCAGAGTCAGGCTTTTGCTGCAGTAATACAACCAGACTTGCTAGTTGGGATTACTGAGGATGTTCATCGTGCATACAGCTGCAGTAATCACAGATGGGTTCTCTGCCGTCAGGCGGTCCCTAGGTCGGCCGAATTCCAAAGTCTAGGTCCGGCGTCGGTTGTTGTCGCTTTCTCTCCTGACGTCAGTGAGGCCGGAGTATATAAGACACAGCCGACGCCATGTTCTTCAGTCTTTTTTGCCGCGCGGTGCCCGAAGCAGAAGTAGTTCGCAAGTGCCGGTCGGCCAGCTCCTGAATTACGGAAATATTGGAAACCGAAGTCTTCATTAAAGCTAAGTACCCGTGGGGAAACTTTTCTTGCCTCAGACCGATGTCAGAAAAAGTTAATAATTGTATTTCTTGTGGGAAGCAAATACCGCATAAGGATTTCCATTCCCTCTGCATACCTTGTTTAGGCCCAGACCATGACGTCTCGGCTGTTGCTTTGGCGCTACTTTCAATAAACGCACTATTAAGCGTCGGGCGGAGTTCGCCCAACACTATTTTGGTAAAGCCTTTGATTATAAAATGTCGTCGGATACTCAGACTACCGTTTTGTCCAAAAAACGCAAGGACAAGGACCGACACACGAGGTCCGCGGTCCCCACTGACACCACGCCAAAACAGGCTACACGTGGTCCGGTTCTCAGCGAGACGCCTTTGCAGTCCCTGACTACTGACTACACTCCTTTGGCGGTGTCCTCTGTACCCGAGACCGCTGGTACCTCGGCCCTTTCCCAGACTACAACCACCGAAGCCTTTGCTAATGTTGAGCCTACTAATGTGGACAGGTCCACTTCCACCCATGGTGTCTTTAGACCCTCATCTTCTTTTTCTATTAAGGCCTTTACTAAATCCAAAGCAGCCAGGCATCCCAAGAGGCCTGTTGCACAGGGCCCATCTCCAGGCCCCATGCCTAAAAAACAGATGCTTAAAATGGCTGAGGATTTAATTACTCTTATCAGGGGTTCTCAACCCCCTCCAGACAAGAGACACAGAGTGGAGGAAGATTCTCCCTCTTCTGATCAGGGCTCCATTTTATCAGAACATTCTGATGTAGAGGAACACTCTTACTCCCCTTTTGAGGATTCAGATGCAGAGCAGTCCATTCCTTCTGTATCTCCTCCTGAGGATTTTTCCTTTGGGGAAACCTTGCACACTTTGAGGGAACACTTCCATTGGGAAGGCCAAGAATTTTCAGATTCCAAGAAAAGACTTAGGGAATTTCTTTTGTTACCTCAACACAGACCTCTGGCGATACCTCCTGTTTTGGACATACTTGATGATGTTTATTTGGAGGCTTGCCTTAACCCGGATTCTCTGCCTCCTGCACCAGTCAAACCTGATAGGTACTACAGAGTACCTAACTCTCACCAATTTCTCTTCAAAAGCCATAATGCTGACCCTGAAACCATTTCTCAAGGCCCCAAGGGATTGAAGGCCTCCACTGCCAAGAATCCACTTCCTGCCGAAAGAGAGTCAAGATCTTTAGAATGGTGGGGAAAAAAGGTATATACCTCGGCCACCCTAGCCATGAGGGCCTTAAATTGTCAGTTTCATATGCTTAAATATCAACAGTTCCTGTTATCACAATTAAGGAATAAAATGTCTCAACCTGAACAACCAGATTTGAAGGAGTTACAGGATATGATGCATAGTGCAGAGCAAGTGGGTAAACACACCTTACAATGTGGTTATGATGCTCTAGAGGCCTCAAGTAGAGCGGCTGCTACAGGATCAGTCATTCGCAGACATGCCTGGCTTAGGGAACAAAACTTGCCTGATCATGTGAAAGCTAAACTTCTAGATGCTCCTTTACAAAAGGATGTGCTGTTTGGTACTAATGCTGAGGAGATATTACGGAAAATGGAAGAAAAAGCCAAATCTATGCAAACTGTCAAAGCTTTTTTACAGGTCCAACCACCACGTTTTAGCAGAAATTGGCCTTCAAAAAACTGGTCCTTTCCAGCCACTGACAAGCCCCAAAGAGGTAGATACAGATGCACAAGGGGCAGAGGACAATCACAAGGATCATATAGAGGCCGACAATGGCAAACTCCAGCACCAAGAGGTGGCGAAGACAGTGCACAACAATACAGGAAACAAACCCAATGACTCCTCATTTCCATGCCAAGCATGTCTCAGCTGGCAGCACCTTTGGGAGGAAAGCTAGCATTATTTGCAAGAAATTGGCATATTGTCACAACAGACAAATGGATCCTGGACATTATAAACAGAGGCTACAAATTTCAATTCCACACACTTCCAAAAATGAGAGGCATGCCAAACCTGCCACACAATCAAAGGGCAGAGGCACAACTACAAATTTCAAAGCTCATAAGCATGAGAGCTATTCAAGAGGTACATACTCACGAACAAGGTCAAGGTTTTTATTCAAGACTTTTTCTGGTACCAAGGAAAGGAACCGACTGGAGACCCATTTTGGACTTATCCATCCTAAACACATTTTTACTGTACCAAAATTCAAGATGCTCACATTACAGCAGCTTCTTCCCATGCTGGGCAAGGAGTTTTGGCTGGTAACATTGGACCTCAAGGAGGCATACCTGCATGTCCCAATCAGACAAAGTTGCAGAAGATACCTCAGATTTCTTGCAGGTTCAATCCACTATCAATTCTCTGCATTGCCCTTTGGCTTATCTACTGCACCCAGAGTATTCACAAAGTGCCTGGCATCAGTGATTGCCTACTGCAGACTTCAAGGGATACAAATTTACCCTTATTTGGACGACTGCCTGATCCAAGCGGACAGCAAGCACATATTTCTGGAACATCTGGCATATGTAACACGGTTACTGCATTCTCTGGGATACACAATCAGCAAAGAGAAATCCAGGCTAACTCATTCTCAGAAAATAACTTTCCTGGGTGCCAACTTGGACACAAATACCCAGATGGCCTATCTTACGCCAGAAAAACAGGGGCAACTAACTCAGTACTTCAAAATACTAGCAAAATGTACCAGGCTTACTGCAAGGAAAATCCTGCAGGCTCTGGGCTTCATGGCATCTTGCATTCTTTTAATCCCATGTGCAAAGCTGCATATGAGGAAACTTCAATGGTACCTAAAAAAACTATGGTCTCAACACAGCCACAGTTTGGAAACAATAATACCAATAATTCCATGTTTGCAAAAGGAATTTCTATGGTGGGCCCAAGCATGTCAAGCAAACACAGGCCTCCCATTCTGCAAGCCTCAAGCAAAGCAAGTCATCACAAAAGACGCCTCAGATTACGCCTGGGGGGCGCACATGATGGACAGGTGCATTCAGGGCAAATGGTCCCAAAAGGAAAAGCACCTTCACATCAATCAAAAAGAAATGCTAGCAGTAATAAATGCAATTACAGCTTTCAAGGATTTCCTACATCCAGGACAATTACTGATAAGAACAGACAACACCACAGTAATGTGGTACATAAACAAACAAGGAGGAACACATTCATACCCCTTGTGCAGACTAGCAATGACTCTTTGGAACTTGGCTCTGGAATGGCAAATCGAACTTCAAGCACAGTACTTGCCAGGATTGGAAAACATGCTGGCAGACAATCTAAGCAGAAATATGACAGATCCACACGAATGGAGGTTACATCCTCAGGTGTTTACAGAGATAATCCAAGCATGGGGGAGGCCAGACATGGATCTTTTTGCCTCCCACAGGAATCATCAATTGGAAAAGTTTTGTTCGAGGACCTTTCATCCAAAGGCCTGGAGAGTGGATGCCCTTTCATTCAGTTGGACAGCATGGACAGTTTACGCATTCCCACCTCTGCCTCTTCTGCCCAAGGTGCTTTTGAAAGCAAGCGCAGACATACCGAAGATGATACTGATTGCTCTAGATTGGCCAAGGCAACACTGACAACACTCAACACTCCTGAGGAGCCTAACACATACTCCTCCCTGGTCCCTGCCTCTAATGCCTCTTCTGCTGACTCAGCACAGCTACAAAACTCTTCACAGTCAGCTGAAAACACTCAATCTCGCTGCATGGAAAATTCCTTAACACCACAACAGACCCTACTCTCCAAGGAGGTGCAGGATGTCATTTTGGAGGCCAGAAGGACATCTACTAGAAAAGCTTACTCCGCAAAATGGAAGCGGTTTTGCTCTTGGAATGAGAAAAAAGGCCAGGACCCTAGAAAACTGAACTTGCCTCAGGTATTACAGTATCTAGCAGAGCTGCTGAACAGTGGACTATCATTTTCTTCCATAAAAATCCATGCCTCAGCCATTTCTGCAGAATTCAACACGGATCCTCCTTTATTTTCTCACCCACTCTTATGACAGTTCCTCAGAGGGGCTAAGAATATAAGACCACCAAGGAAACAACCAATACCAGCCTGGGATCTTAATTACATACTAGAAAAATTAACATTGCCTCCTTTTGAACCAACTGCCTCAACAGATTTGCAATATTTGTCCTGGAAAACAGCCTTCCTTCTGGCTATCACTTCAGCTCGTAGGGTTTCGGAACTACAGGCCCTGATGGCGGTGTAGCCCTTTCTCATTTTCCATCAGGACAGGGTTTCCCTTCGTACCAACCCGTCATTTATGCCTAAAGTGGTATCCAGGGTAGCTTTAAATCAAGCCATACACCTACCTACCTTTTACCCCAATCCTCAAAACAAAGGGGAAAGGCTGCTACACTCTTTAGACATCCATAGGCAGCTACGTTATTATTTGGACAGAACAAAGTCCTTCAGGAAATCAGAACAACTCTTTGTGTCCTATGCTGTAGGGGCTCAAGGGAAGCCAGTTACCAAACAGACTATTTCAAAGTGGATAGGCCACTGCATACGGTTTTGTTATTCCTATCATGGGAAATCTGTTCCTACAGGTATCAGATCACACTCCACCAGGGCCACAGCTACCTCTACAGCCTTCCTCAGAGGAGTTCCTACCAAAGATATTTTGGAAGCAGCCACTTGGAGTTCTGTACATACCTTCACAAAACACTACCACCTGCCTTTATATTCCAGAACTAGAGCAGGCTTTGCCACTGCTGTGTTGCAGGGCATTCTGGCTCAACCCAGTTCCTCCTAGTACCTACCACCCTGTGCGTAGCTTTGGGACTCTACCCATCTGTGATTACTGCAGCTGTATGCACGATGAACATAGTACAGTTTTGTACCTACCATAAATGTAGATGTTCGAGTGCTAATACAGCTGCAGTACAGGTTTCCCTCCCTCCTTCCCCACTTGGTAAAGGCATGGGGCCTAACACCCTCTTCATACAACCTGACTGGGTTATCCTTCTATGGTTTATTTGCTTGCAACTACTGATTTTGGATTAAATTGCATTGCTTGTATATACATATAAACATAATTTATGTATTGCCTTCTTTCTGGGGGCACCTGACATCTGGGGCAAGAAAGACTGAAGAACATGGCGTCGGCTGTGTCTTATATACTCTGGCCTCACTGACGTCAGGAGAGAAAGCGACAACAACCGACGCCAGACCTAGACTTTGGAATTCGGCTGACTGAGGGACCGCCTGACGGCAGAGAACCCATCTGTGATTACTGCAGCTGTATTAGCACTCGAACATCTACATTTATGGTAGGTACAAAACTGTACTTTCTTGAAGGTGCTAGGAAATCCTACATTAGGCAGACCTATTCTTCTAAGTGAAGCATTTAATTTGGATAGAACTGCACCCTATACAAATCCAGCTGATCATCGTACAGGAGATCTTAACCTGTCTCAGACAGTTGTATGATTTGGGACACATTTATACTATGAAACAGGTGAATATTCCAGCTGTTTCTGAACTTCATGATCTTCTGTTGAGGAGGATTATGATACAACACTAGTTGTACAAGCAATTCCTTAAATGTGGTGCATCTTTGTCTCCCCTTTGACGAATCCCTCTGATCCATAGTTTCTAACATCATGACTGGCATCCTTGCTTGTCCACTTTTTGAGCATGTTGCTTCAGGAGTATTGAGCTATGTATAATGAAAAGTTATCTTCCTTGTCATTGCTATTGCAAAGGGAAGTGTGTGTGTGTGTGTGTGTGGGGGGGGGGGGGTTGAACAGAGCAACTCGCCTATTTGCCATCTTCCAGGGTGTGCTCAACATTTAAAAAAAAACAGTTTGTCAGCTTACAAACTTCAGTTAAGCAAGCATGCTGACTTAATAGTCAGATTGTAAACTGTTGACCGTTCCTGTTTTAGTAAAGATAGTTAAGTTACCTGTTGCAATTATGTAATAAAAACTTGTCTTTTTATTAAATTACTGCCACTTTGTGATGGGGGATGCACCATATGTGTGTGCCCCTGACAGTGTCAAATACCCTTGCTACAGTTTTGTTTTTGATAGCCATCACTGTTGTACATAGAATCATAATATATCAGGTCATGATGTATAAGGAACCATAGGATCCCTGAACGTCAAGCTCTTATATTTGAGGGGCTATATGTCATCTTTCACAAGGCTTGGATGTCCTTTAAGACAAGCCTATACTTCTATTCAAGCTGGTTTCATAGTTGTCCATTCATTTTCCAGTTTTCTTTGTAGGGGTGGAAACAAGGGCAAAATGAGCCCTTTGTTTTTTGGATGCCTGCTTTCATCTTTGATTTTACTTGAAATTGATACAAATGTGTATATTTTGGAAGCTAGTTTCTTTGCTCCGCTGAAGGAAGAAATCCCAGTTGTCAAGCACATTATTTTGTGTGGATTGCCACTGCGTTTTCTTTTGCCACCAGTAGCAAAACACCTACTGATGAAAGTCATAGCCAAAGCCAGTTCCACTAGAGTAATTGGTTGCCTTTACTACATGGTTCAGCCTCAATGCCTTTACAGATTTTTGCTCAGTAGCATATTTGTCTTCAGTTGCCCAGTTTGACCAAGCAGTATTGTCTCAATTGGAAGTTTAAACACCAGGATGCTTTTGGAAAATCAGTACTGTAGAACTCTTACCTTCTGAGTTGTGCCTTGTACTGTTCATCAGCTCCTCCTGCCCCGATTGTTTATAGCTCAGGACTCACCCAAACTAGGAACAATCAAAGAAGGCACTTGATGTTCAATATAACAGATAGGCTCTTGCTATATCAGTTATTCTATGAAAATTTAACCTTTTTGATGACTAATTTCTACCCTTATAGGTTTGCATGGCCTTTCCTTTGTCTACCCTCCTGAAGTTTCCTCTGTGGCTGTCATGAGCATTAATTTGTTAACACTGTAGGTCCACATCTTCATTGCTCCTTTTTGATTTGAGGGAGGATGTTCACTAAGTATTGAGTGAACTGCTAGGCATGGAGGAATAGTGCACTTGGGTATCAGCACTTGACATTGTAGCATGTGTCAAAATGAATATATGAAATGTGGGCATTTCTTGAATTTTTGCTGAATCATGACTGGGGGGGAAAGGATGAGCCTTGCAAAGCACTCAGACAGACCTTGTCAAAGATCAGCGGATATAGTAGGAATGCTTGTTATTTGTGAAGCACTTTTCTTAGCCTTGTGTCATTTTTTTATAATACTTTTATATGATTCTTGAAGCTTTTGACTTTTGAATTGCATTAGAACACTTGCTGCATAGTGATTTGTAGTGGTTGTCAGCAGGGTTCAGTCCTGAATTCTAACATTTACTACTCAAGTTTCAGGTGCATAAATGTAACAATTCTTTCAGGGTAAAGTTGTAACTAGTGCTATCCCGCTTTCTGTTTTGGTTTGTTGAACACTTTAGTACAAATTATATCAAGTTTGATGTCCTCATTTTTTCTGACCATTTGTAAGCTAACACATATCTGACCTCATAGTGGTTCCTTTGCTTCAATAAGAGTGATAGCAGTGCTCTCGGTTCCTTCGCATTTACTGTTTCATATGCTTCTAGTGTCATCAGGGCTATCTGCACTTTGCTGCCAATATGAAAAGGTAATCTGGTTTGGAGTAAATGCTTTACTTGACGTATCCATGTGCAGATTTAAGATGAATGTTTTTCAACTGCTGTTAAATATCTCTGTGTACACTTACAAACTTTCTGCCACTTTTATCTTGAAGTAGCGGTTATGGATTAAATGTAATTTATTATTTTCAGGGTTTTCAGAATTGTGAAACTTAACAGTGATTTACTGTTTCTTTTTACTGTATATTTGTTACTTTATTCCTTTTGCTGCATACATTTCTGGTGTGATTTTATTAATTGCTTGCTTTAGTGTCTCTCTCAAAAATGTCCTTTATTTGTAGAGGTTCTGTACATTTGGGGGAGCCTTTTGTGCATCTATCATTTATAACTTTTATTATTTACAAACTGAACAAGACTAATTAATAGTGTCAGCTGCTGCACTTGGGTGCTGGGGAGAATGTTTTGCAGGCAAACTGTTATTTGCTGAGATTTGTTAGTGGCAGTTGTTAAAACTGTCATTATCCATAATCGAGTCTCGTGAGATATTGTCACTTTCAGCTTTTCTTATACTTATTTTGAGTTTTGATTGTGAAATTTTGGTTTCTTGTTAAATATCCTTTTCTTCAGTAGGTTGGTTCAGCACTACTTGCCTAGATGAGTGCATTATTCACAAGAAGGGCATTGTTTACCTTTTGCAGGATAGTTACTCTTCTAAGGCAAAAATCTTGCTCCAGTTTCAGCGGTTACTCTGTATTCTTTTCTGTTCTTATCTTTTTGGTTTACATTTATTTAATAGTTTATAATGCTTTGCATATGACAGTACGTGCACTTCATGATTTTGTTATTGCTCTGTTCCCTTTACTTTCACTTGTGAGAGTTGTACAGTCCTCCAGTACACTAGCAGATAACTTTCAGGTCTTGTTTCCTGAAAACCTTCTTAGTTTTGCTGGCAGAGAACTCTGTAGTAGTTGAATCTTGAGTTCTCTGCCAGTCAGTGAAAAGTACAGTTGTGTACCTACCATAAATGTAGATGTTCGAGTGTAAGAAAGACCGAAGAAAATAGCGTCGGTTGCATCTTTTATACCCCTGGCGCACTGACGTCAGGGAAGAGGTGACAGCAACCGACGCTGGACCAAGACTTTGGAATTCAGGCCGACTGCGAGTAGCCTGCCAGCAGGATAACCCAAGTGTAATGACTGCAACAGTGAAACATGATGAACATCTACCGTTTTGGTTATTATTCTTATCTGGTTTACTATCTAGTGTCTCTGTGCTTCCTTGAACTGATTTCCTGGGTACATTTGTCTGATTGTGCTACTGATTTGTCCCACACTTCATGAACTTTTTCTCCTGCATAACTTAGCTTTGTATCTTCATTGATATTAGCTGCATTAATATAATGTTCATAACTTTGTATTCATTTGTACAGTTTTGAACACTGCCATTTGTTCTTTGCCTATGTCAAATGCTGTCGAAGTCTGTTGCTGCATAGACACATTCATTATACACGCGAATAACTTAAAAAATATTATGACTTATTTTCTGTTGCCTTTCTGATTCACTATCAAGCTGAGTGTGTGTGTTATCCTAACATGAGTTACTTAATATGATGTGTACCAGTATGTTCCCTTGCTAGATATTGGAGTATAACTTGATGGCTTTTATCTAGTCTTAACAGCTCTTCTCTGTAAATTATGTTCAGAAAAATATTTGTCTTGATTTTGTAAACAAATTATTTTAAGAAAATTGCACTCAGCTTGAGAAGTCTTCCTGCTGTAGTCTTCATTTTATACCAATTTTAAATTCTGAGCTCAGCACCATGAAAAAAAGTTGTATCCCAGGTTGCACACACTTGACTGCATTGTTCTTGAGGTTCAGTATTTCAAAAATCGCTTGCTTACTCATGTTAACATGAAACAAGTGAATGCTGAAAACTTCAGTGCGGTATTCAAGGACTTTGCCCCATTCCCAATGTTGTGCAGCCTTGCAGTTGCCATATACAAATGTGTGTGTGTGTGTGTGTGTGTGTGTGTGGGGGGGTGCATAGGGGCTTGCCTCCCTAACAAAAATAAATACATTTGAGATGCTTCATTAAGTGATATGTAAAGGGCAGTGCTTTTGTGAGGGAGTACGGAGGGATCAATGTAAGATCTGTTAAAGTAGAAGCCACAGACTTACTTTGCAGAGAACAGTTGAGATGGAATTCCATAAGACAGCTGGGGAAGTACGTTAACAGTTGTGAAATAGCAAAAACAGAAGCACTGCACGGGTTCAATGGAGAACTGTACGAAATACTTAACAGAACTGCTTGTAACAAGACAATACATTTTTTGCTAGTTCAATGCAGTGCCAAGCCTCCATGTACATGCAGTCTCTGGGTTAAGGACGAGATCCGTTTTTTTAGTCTGTCCTTAAGTCAAATTTGTATGCAAGTCAAAACACATACATGGAACATTCTACTATACTGTACTGCAATACAATACAGTACAGTACAGTACAGTAGAACATTGCATACAAAAAATATGTTAAACTTGCCTCTTTTTAAACTTCACTTCACATTTCCCATTTCCCATGAATTTTATCCACTGTTTCCTGAACTTTCAGACCTCTGCCAGACCTCCTCCTGTCATCTAGACCCTAGTGAGCCGCAATGTTGTTTGCCCATTCTAGTGTAATGTACAAGCCAGCAGTCCTGACCAATCAGATTGCCAACACAGCGACCTCTTAACCAGTTGGATATTTTGTTCTTCATGAAGGCGGAAGTAACTGTTCTAACAAGACATGTGAGCAGCTTCATGAATGCGGAAAGGTAAGTACAACAGAATTTTTCATTTTAAGGTAAGATTTGAGGAAATTTAAATATTTTTATTTATTTTCACATTATTTCTAACATTGCAGCAGCTTGTTCTTATCAATGGGTCGTCTGTAACTCGAGGACTGCCGGTAATGTTTTTAATTTCCTTTTAAAAGTCTCAGCTTGCTTATCAAGCCAAATTGTTTTTTATGGCAAAATAAAGCTTTTTGATGCCTTGTAGCCCTTTTTGCTTAAATTGCTTTTGAAGTGACACAGTATTTTAGTTCTGCATATATTAGAATACAGTAATATTTTACAAAACTGATGAAAATCAAGTTGTTCAAATGTATTTATATAAAGTTCAGTGTTTTTAGGTTCATAAGTGGTTACTGGGCTATTGACCTGATGGTCTTTGTATGATTAGCTGTGTGTGCCCAGTATAATACTTGAGAAACCCAATATAAAGGATCTTGCCTAAACTCGAGATCTTGGTTAGTAACAACTGCCTGTATCTAGGAGGGTCATAGGTGAAATCCCCAGCAGGAATTTATGGTTTCCCATCCAGTCATCCAGGCGATGCTTAAACAGGGTCATAGAGGGGCTTTGTTTGATGTGAACTGGTAGCTATTCAGAGGAGTGTCAATTTCTGAGAGACACATCTGTCTCTCCCGTAGGTCCTATTTATGTCGCAGGCTTGGTTAAGTCACTGGAGCCAGTGACCCTCATCCCATTTGCTTGCAGATGTTTAGCATTTCCATTAGGTATGGATCCAAGCTTGCTCTGTAGGCCAGGCACAAGTCTCCTCTAAGTAGTCTATATGCTACTGAGTACAGTGAGTACAGTGACAGTGACTTAAGTCTGTCACTGTATGACATGCTGGAGACCTTGAATTTTCTTGGTTAGAAATCTGAGGTCTCTAAAGTTGCTGCAGTGCCTGGTAAGGTTACATACCAAAGGTAGCATTGTACTCAATTATTGGCCAGATGAGGGTCTAGTACAGGGGTGTTCTGACTTCTTTTGCTCTTGAGGCAATGCCTTTCCTAATGAGGTGGGCTAAGTAGAATGCCTTCCATATCACAGTAGATACATGGTGGTCAAAGTTTAGGCTACAGTCAACTTCTGTTCCCAAGTCTCTCACTGCTAAGTTGTTACTTAGGGTATTATTATTTACATGATAGTCTGCAAGGATATCATTTTTACCAAAGGGGATGATGATGCATTTTTTAGCACTGAGTTTGAGTCCATGGCTTTAGCACTAATCATTGATTTGTGTAAGTCACTCATGGAGTATATTGACATCATTGGGGGATTCAGTGATTTGGAGAGGACCTGTATTATTTATAAGGTCCATGATGATTCGTTCCATGGCCTTGCAGACGAGGCTAAGGTTATGGGGTATGTAGTTCCCAGGGTCTGTTGCTGTTCCCCCTTCATGAAGGGGGATGACGGTTGCTCCTTTCTATTTAGCAGGGACAAAACCAGTACTCAAGTTGTGGTTTAAGAGAGTATCTAATGGAGTTGCTAACTGATGTTTTAGACCATTTAAAATGCAACCTTGGATGCCATCTGGTCCCATACCTGGGAGAGAGCATTAATGACTTGCTGTTTGGAGATGCAGGATGGGGGAGATGTAGTGACAACACTTTGTGAAATGTTTGGAGGGGACAGGGTGTGGGTGAAATTTTTGCCAAACCTGTCAGCTAATATGTTAGCTATTTTCACAGGATCAGTGTGGGTGATGCCATCCATAGCTAGTCCTATCTGTTAGGTTAGCTGAATAATTCCTAATGGTTATCCTTAGCTGTGGTTGCTAAACTGTTATTGAACTTGCCCTGAGAGGATTTTACAAGTTGTCTTATTTGTTTGTTCAAGCAGAGGATGGTGTTCTTCCAGTGCTGGGACCTCTCTTTTTATTCTTCCTCTTGTTGTATAACATTAATGCTAGATGTCCACCAGGGAGGTTTGTTTCTTCTTGAGGAACTTGTTTTGATCCTATCAGGTACAGCTGTGTAAATACATTTGTATAAGTGTTTGTACAGGACATTTGCGCATATCTTAGTATTGTTGTCAGTGCTATCTGTGGGAACAGGAGCTTGGAAATTATTTATGCCATCCCTTAAGAAGGTAGAATTAGCTTTGGTGAATTTTTTTAGCCTGATTCATCTAAGAGGGGTTCAGGTGTTATAGCTACTTCAAATGTGACTGATTTGTGATGAGATTTAACCAGTGAGGATCCTAAACTTGTGGTGATGCAGCAGTTAGCCATGTTGGTAAGGACCAGGTCAAGAATATTTGAGCCCCTTGTGGGTTGCATACTATTTGTTCCAGGGCATTAGTGTTAACAAAGTCCAGGAACTGTTGTGTGAGCATGTTGGTACTCGTATAAGTTTCCCAGTCAATGGAGGGATAGTTGAACTCGCCTATGCCTATAGTGTTTGATTGTTTCAAGTAGGTCCAAATAAACAGCGTGGGTATCTTGGTTCATTGAAGGGGGCCTATAGCTAACGATGACTTGAAAGGATTCTTACCCACTGTTAGTTGAACTTAGAGTAACTCCATGAAGTTTTCCTGTCTAACCAGAGTAGAGGTTTATTTGTCTTTGATGAAGAAAGATACTCCTCTTTTGGTTCTCACACGTTCATTTTGCGGTCTGAAAATGTGGAAGGCATTGTAGCCTTGCAAGGCCAGGCTACTCTCTGTGGCCCTTAACCATGTTTCTTTGACTGCACAGATTTCTGCATCCTCCAGGGAGAGGAATGCTTCAAGAGAGTAGAGGCCTTAGCCAGTAACCGAAAGCCTAGATGTGACAGGTGAAGACCATCTCTGGCAAAGCAGCGTGGTCCATCAGCCATGTCATCCCAGGGTGATAGGAACTGGATCCCTTAGAATGACACCAGAAACTAAGCCAATTTGTTAAAGTCAGTCTTTTTTGTTTATATTTTGGTATCATCCTAGGTGAGGGTAGAATGTTGTTCAAAGCTAGAGACATACCTGCCTGGGACACACATTCATAGAGCTCAGTCATGTCTCTCGCCAATCATATAGCTTAGTGAGGTACTTCTGAAGTCATTCACAACAACATGAACTATGACGAAGTCATAACAGTGCTTGTTGTTGAGAGACTTGAGTGCATGTGTGATCTGATGGATTCTGGCACCCGATAGACAGCTGACCGTAACCTTCTCCAGCCTGGTGATTGGGACATCTGTGTGTCTCACAATGGAGTCACCTATGACTAAAATATTTGGTTTAGATGTGCTTTGCCTTAAGGACTTGTTTGATGAGACACTAGTGTTTGTATTTTTATGTGTATTGAGTGCTGTAGGTGCTGTATTAGGTGTAGCATGATTGTGTTTGGAAGTTCTCTGGGTGTTTAGGTAGGTTTCTTTACCTCCACATATGGTGGCTCATGTGTTGAGGGCATGGTTTGCATAGGAGGTGTAGTATGTGAGCTGACAATAAAAAAGCTTGAATCTGAGCCCTGTGCCAGCAACCTTCAATCAGATAAGTCTTAACTGCACTCTTCTGCCACAAGGGGTGCAAGGAGCAGACAAAAAGTGCAACAAATCACCAAGAACGTTTTTTTTTAAAAAATCAGCAATATAGCAAAAATACAGTTTAAGTGGGCATGTGCCTCTGCATTTTTCCTTGCTTAACATGAGTGTCCGTCTATAAACTACTGCTTGAACATAGGCCTTCCTCTTATGTTATCATTCCATTTGTCTGCTGAATGTTGCTTATGTATGGGCTATTGGGGGGGCAATATTCATGTATTTGTCACCTCGATTCCTTTTGTAGCCAGTAATTGTTTATTCCACACAGGAAATACACACATTTTGAGTTCAGCATGTGTTTAGTGCATTATTAATATGGTCTAATTCTTGTTTGCAAACATTTTAGGTCAAAGATGGAAAAACTGCTGTTATGAACTTGCTTGTTTTGGATGGTGAATCGGTGTATAGTCTCACATTTAATCCAATCTTGCTGCTTCTAGCCAGAGTGATCCTTGTAAACTGTAGAAGAAAACTCACAGGTTTTCAGGTAAGTGAGAAAATTGGTTTGATGCATTTGCATTATTTGTGGTTACACTGTGCTGATTGTTTTTCTTTTTTTGTAATATGAGGTGTAGCACTTTCCTTGTGTATAGTCAACATTTGTTAGTGCTGGATTTAGTTTCTTGGTAGTTGGCGTTTACTGTCCAGACCTGAATTTATTGTGCTTCTTGTACACATTATTTGTCATTTATATTTCAATGGTCAAAATATCTCCAGAATTACCTTCATGGTTTGATCAAATATTTCAGCCATGACTTGATTGGCCATATATGTAATTTTCTCAAGGTGCAATGGAAAATGGCTTTGTTGAGAAGTTAAGCTAGAAAGTTAAGTGTAAAAGAGCAGTCTTCAGACAGTTTAACAAATGACAATGTGTGGGTATTTTGCAGTTCTTTTAGCTAACTTTATTATCATGTCATAAGTCAGTGCAAAGCGAAGATAATACTTGTGCAAATGCCTATTTCTTATGAGGGTCAAAATCTCGTTTGAAACCGTAAACACACTTTGTCTTGCATATGAGCAATGGCAGCTATTCAGTTCATAAGATGTCGTAAAAATGACTATGTAACACTTTTACAGCAATAATATTGACATGTATTAAGCTTGCCAGTAAAATACTTTGTCTTTGGTTGTATTTCATTGTCTTAGAATAGATTTGCAGAATAATCTTATACTGTCCCCTCCAAGAGAAAAAAAATAAAATGGATTTATTCTAAACATGACTTTATGTATCAGCTAAGAAATTCTAATTAGCTATGTCAAAAATGTACACAAGCACATATATACATATGCACAGGTTTGGGAAACTTTTAGGCTGTGTTGGTTGTTCCATCTAGTTTGCATTTTGAAGAAGAGGTAGTGCTACTAAACTTCAGATACAAGAAAACTGAGAGTTGCCATTCCAGAGAAATGTAAATCTTGTCCTTTTTGTTTGTATTGTACCCCAAATTTTTGTAGCATACATGTTGTGTGGTCCTAGCTCAAGGAAACGCATCAGAAAAGAGTTTTGTTTTTTAAACTGGTATTTAAAACATGATTTGTGTCATAAGTGAGGAAGTCTGTTACCGCATTGTTTAAAAATGATGATATGAATTTAGGATAGATATAATGATGAATTTTGAAGGTATAAGAGAGATGGTAGACTGAATTTGAGGGTTATAATACTTTCCCCTAATTTTCATCAAACAGCATGAAGAAAAAAAAATGATTGAATTATTGACATCCTGTCTCTCTACAAGATCACCTGATGTCAGTGCCACTGTTCTTGAGATGAACGGGTTGATATTTTTCATGTAGAAATATTTGGATCTAAAGATTCACTGTTGAGGCTCCTCCTTCAAGTCTTCTTAATTGTGTAGTTATTGGAATTAAGCATATTTTTTTACCAAAATCCTATGTTCAGGAGTACCTGTGTGCCCAGCTGATAAATACTTTGAAGTAAGGAACAATCTACCAAATTATGCCCAGTCCAAATTGTCTGCTTGTTCGTTTTTGCTACAGACAAAGTTAAGAGCTTGATCTTCTATCATGGGTAAAATCTTGCATTCATATGCTTGACCATCATAAGTACCCATGTGGCTAACAAATTACCAACAAAGATATGCACCTGCATTAAATGTAGTGTCTTGGGGAGAAGTATGAAACTGATAACGATCACAAGTGCTAAGGATTCAATATTGTCACTTGGCGTTATTAGCAAGACAAATTTGTAACCTAATCTGCTAAGACTGAAGCTGTATCAAACTCCTCATGGGTCTACTGGAAGGATGATCTTTACAGCCACAGGCATATGTTGGAGCATTACCAAAAAAAAACTTATTCAGTGGGGCAGGTCCACGCCTGAACCTCCTCAAAGAAAGTCCAGTGCCTGGCTTGTTCCTTGAACCCTTCAGCTCATCCTCAGCTAGCAGTGGCTCTAGGCTAGACAGGTCTTTGGTCTCAGATGAGGACCTTGGGGAGGGAGGATGCATGCCTTTGGCTGGCACCCTGGTGGTACTTCCGTAACTTCTTGCACTACCTATCTTTGTCTTCTGCCCATGGGTTACCAGTCTCATTCTGTATATTTGTCCCTTGAATCATCCAGTCCTTAATCAAGGTACTCAGAACAAGGGCCTTCCCTTCTTAGTACCAACCAAGCAACACTGAACAGACCAGTACACTCTGCTCAAGAAGGGTCCATTTGTACCTGGTCATCCTGCAGCATTGTTCATGACTCAATGGCTAGACATTAAGTAGTTGTTTTATGGGTTCTTGAGAAGTATGTGCAGGATGATACCATTAGGGAGCTTGGTCTGATGCTTGTACCAGCCTTTAGGCAGGCCTCTTCCTGTATGTCTTGGCTAGTGACAACTCCTTTACCTTCAAGATCATTTGATTTGTAGGATGTGATGACCACTGTCTCTGAGAAATACAAAGTTATAAAGATAATGAGTACACACCCCTCGCACTTTTTCCTCTGGAGTATCCCTCATTTGGAAATGCTGTTAGATTAATGAGAAGCACTTTTGATGAGCCTCTTGTCCTTATCCCCTCCCCACAAATTATTTTGCAGAATTTATGTGTATGATGCCTGAAGAGTCTTGGTGCATTTTTTTTGTTTTTTGAGGCTGTTGTTAAGGATGATTCTATATTCTATCAGAGCATGTTGGTTGCTTCCTGATTGTGACACCAACCCCCCCCCCCCCCCGCAAAAAGTGTGTGTGTTTTTATAGGCTACTAAACTGTAGGCAGATCAACTTAGTAAGATCCCAGCACTGACTTAGGCGTGATGTCTTTGGTCCATAACAGGTGCAAGCAACTGTAACTTTTTTGCAACCTTGGCCCAAGGTAAGGAGTTCAGAGCTTTGTAGAGGTGTACTGACAGAGGTGCTCCTCTTCCATGTTGAGGCTTAGAGCACTCAGGTATTCTTCTTAGTTTTTCCAGTTGTAGTCACACCCACTGAAGAAGGTGCTAGATAAGCTAGACAACTTCCCAGTGTCTGAGTTCAGTAAAAACCTTCATGAGATTCTAACCCTAATTTTCAAAGGGGCATGCCATGTGTTCTGTTGTCATTTTGACTAGTCTGATTCTTTTATCATGGTCATGGGCTCAGACTTTTGCTTATTAGGATAGTATAGCTGAGGCTGTCCTCCTACACAAATGATTCCTCAACTCTGTATTATACAGGTTACTAACAGACGACCTCTGCCTTGCATATACAGCCTCAGCAGACCCTATCCTATTAGATCTATCATAGTCACAACTTCATTGATAGCATGCACACCCACTGTGGGGATCTCAATCTCTTTTGTAATATAACTAGTACATATTGGAGGGATAGGTATGTATCACCTATGGAACCATCTTCCACTCTACATAAAGCAAAATACTTTTCTTACTCTCTTCAAACATAATTTGGATGAATGGATGGGAAAACACAAATTCATTCCTGGTTTAACACCCCATCCTTCATAGGTAGGGATAACAAGTAAATGTACCTGTATATCATTGTTTTTCTCACTTCAGGGTTATTCATATGCAAAATATAAGAGCTAAAATATCATGGAAGTGTAAGGATAGGCTGCTTAAGATCCTCCCAGATAAGTAGCATGTAGTAAATTCCTCAGGAACAACATCCTGGATGCCCACTTCTTAGGGATGTGATCTTCAACCATCCTACCCAGATACTAGCCAGTGACTACTGGAAGCAGGAATAGGCCCTTTGCACTCTGAAGGGCCTCTGTGACAAAACTACCTTCACCCCTTCCCTGATGGACCAGGTCTAGCTATAAAGAGGAAGAGGCCTCCTTGGCATTCAAGGAAATCCTGTGGACATCACACAGTCTTGCTCCTGTTGTGCTATTGAAGTTGCCCAAGGTACTGCTTCCTCTGTCAGACCCACAGCAGTCCTGACTGCGGCTGTCTGGAAGCGTCCGTGGAGGTGTTTCTCACCCAGGTTTGCCTCAGCTTTGTCGCTTATGTTGTGTGCAGCCAGTCAGTTTATGTAATATCTGTGTTGTCTTTTCTACCTGCCAGCCAATAAAATAACTTCTACTCCTTTCATTCCTGTCCTACATCTGCTTTACAGGGTAAAGGAAGTTAATTCTACTTTTGGTTATTGTGTTCAAAATGAAAAAAAAAACAAACAAAAAAAAACGATAAGTATTAAAATATTTAATTTCATTTTTTTTTTACAGTCTGATATGCTGAGTTCAGTGACTGATGTATACATATACATACATGTATATACATATACATACACGTATATATGCGTGTGTATGTATATATGTATGTGTATATGTGCGTGTGTGTGTATATATATTTATATATATAGATATATAGATATATATGTATATATGTGTGTGTGTGTCAGTATAGATAAATATATCTATATATATATATATATATATATATATATATATATATATATATATATATATATATATATATATATATATATATATATATATATATATATATATATATATATATATATATATATATATATATATATATATATATATATATATATATATATATATATATATATATATATATATATATATATATATATATATATATATATATATATATATATATATATATATACATATATATATATATATATATATATATATATATATATATATATATATATATATATATATATATATATATACATATATATATATATATATATATATATATATATATATACATATATATATATATATATATATATATATATATATATATATATATATATATATACATATATATATATATATATATATATATATATATATATATATATATATATATATATATATATATATATACATATATATATATATATATACATATATATATATATATATATATATATATATATATATATATATATATATATATATATATATATATATATATATACATATATATATATATATATATATATATATATATATATACATATATATATATATATATATATATATATATACATATATATATATATATATATATATATATATATATATATATATATATATATATATATATATATATATATACATATATATATATATATATATATATATATATATATATATATATGTGTGTGTGTATATATATATATATATATATATATATATATATATATATATATATATATATATATATATATATACACATACATATATGTGTCTTTGTGTCTGTCTTTTCAGCACGTTTTGCAATGGATTTTTCAGGTTAGGCTCTTTAGCTTCTTTATAATCAGAGCAACTTGGTTTTCAGGCAAATGCTGGAAAATTGCAGTCTGGAAATAATGGCAGCCATCTGAGTTTCAGACTTCATCTCTTTATTTTTCTAGCAACTTTTAAAGTCCATGACTCTTACCGTAAGAGGCTGATAACATTGGTATGTGTGTGTATATATACGCACGCACATGGATATTTGCATGTGTGTGTGAGAGACTGAGGTTTCTTTCAAAATTCTGAATATGTGTGATACTAATACTTGTATTACTACTTTGCCCAACTAATAGGTTATGGGGTAGCACTACTATTACTTTGTGCTACAAGGAATTTTTATGTGGTTCTTTATGGCATGAAATGCAAGTTTACATGATAACTTAGACACGAGGGAAGCAGTAAAGATTCTAACTGCCATCACTTTGCTGATAATTTTTCAACAATAGCTATAATAATATATATTTGCATATTTTACGTAAATATATATTTTTTCACAAACAGTTGGTTATGAGTTAATATCCTTAGACTGTAAATATCTCCCCCCCCCCCTGCTAAACCACCCTCTGTAAAGGCAGCCTTCTTTTTCTGGCTGGAAATATTTAGCTCATACCTTCCAACTACAGCCTTTAAACTGCTCTTTGCTGATACTTTTTCTGCCATACTCACGTCTATTAAGCCCTCCCCCCTCCTGGAACTGTTCTTCCTGCCAACTTTCCACCCCTTTAGTCTCTCCTACCTTCTACCCCTCTAGTCCAACCACCTTTCCTGCACCTATCCCCTCCCCCATAGCTAATTTCCTCCTGGAGTTTACTTATATCTCCCACAGACTTTGTTGCCATTTTTAAATCCTGTCCTGAACATCCACAGCTCCTCTGTGCTGGTTCTGCCGTTTAGGCTGCTTGTTTTCACCTCCCGGTAGGTCTTTTCAGCATATATATCATTTGCAAGCCTCTAAGCAACTATTGTGTTAAACTCAGCGTTTTTACTTGTAACTGTGTTTTAGGGTTATAGATGGCCTTGTGCTGAAGGCTATCACTCCAATGCAATGTTTGTAACTGTGTTGCAGGGGCGGCTCGTGGTATCGGACTGCCGGACTGCAGCCCTCCCACCTAGAAAAAAAAAAAAGAAAAATCTTAAAAAAAAAAAAAAAAGCACAAGTCCAGACTGCCTTTATCAGCAGTCCAGATAGAGATAGACAGGTACCCAGCAATCATTGCTGCAAATGCACCCAGGAATCAGTGCGGGGACAACCACACAGAAGAGGAGGTCCAGACTGCTTTGGCTGCAGGCAGATCCAATCAGGACTGAGAGAGGTGAGCTGCTGTCACGGGACTTTCATTGCGCGGGCTCATTGAGGACGTAGGTGTAGCAGGTTTTGGTCGCTGGCTGGATTGCTCCGTGTCGCATGTGGTTTTTGCTGCTTCAGGTCGCTGGATTGCTCAGGTGATTTTGCTGCTTGGATTACTTCAGGTCACTGGCTGGATTTAGGTGTTTGGTCGCTGGGTGAGACATACATCAGGTAGGTGTGTGTGTGTGTGTGTGTGTGTGTGTGTGTGTGTGTGTGTGTGTGTGTGTGTGTGTGTGTGTGTGTGTGTGTGTGTGTGTGTGTGTGAAATGCCCCAGTTACTATATACTGGTGGCTAGAGAGAGCAAATGGTGGTGGATAGAGATACTCAGACTTGAACCCTGTACCTTAGATGCAGGTGGCAAGGACCTGAATTCCCTATCCACCACCATTTCTAAAAAAAAACTTGCAGATTTTTGCCTTATATTTATTCTGTTCCTCATAAAATCTGTGGTTTCTGTATCTACATTTTTCCTTGCAAAGTCTGTAGTGTAGTGGTGCACTGGTAGCATTGTTGCCTAACAGCTACAGGTTCTCTGGTTTGATTCTTGGCTGGGGTGCCTTCTGTGTGGTGTCTGCATGTTCTCTCATCTTGCAAAGATGTGATTGGCATTTCTCTGCTCTGCTGAAAATTGTCTTTTGTTCCAAGTCAGACTAGTTTACTGGTTAAATGTTTAAAAATAACAGGCATTTGAATTTCAGACTTCATATTCTTCAGAAAGTACATGGTAACACAAAGTTGTTCTAGCAGTTGTCTAAGTTTATAACATGGATATTTGAAATTTGTCCCTGTTTTTGGGACTGTATTCCCCCATTATTGGCTTTGTCCAGGTATTTGTGCTTGAGAGTTATCTATGGTGAGAACTGTATTCATTGAATGTTTGGGGGCTGTATCCCCCCCCATTACTGGCTTTGTCCACATGTTTTTTGCTAAGAGGTTGAGAGCTATAGTGAGAACTGAATTCACTGAATATGTTTGGGGCTGTATTCCCCATTATTGGCTTTGTTCAGGTGTTTTGTGCCAAGAGGTTGACAGCTATGCTGAGAACTGAATTCACTAAATGGTAGCCATTTAAGTTTGTCTTCCTCTCTTTTACAAAACAGCTGATTTGGCATATTGGTATGTTTCTCTGACTGTTTTGCACAGGGTCCCCTGGGTTAAAGACGTGGCAGTGAAATGTATGGTGGTAACACAGCATTTTATTCTAGCAACTTTCCAACATTATACAAGCAATGTTTAAAATGTGTCCCTGGTTGTCCCCCCCCCCCCAATACATTTTGTTTTTTTTCCCAGATTTCTTGTGCTGCAAAGTTCAGAGATACAACTGCGTGTCGAGTAGATTTTACAAGGAGCTGAGAGCTGCAGGGGAACACAACTTTAGTGCTGCTTATTCCTTCTGAACCTGCTTGCATTAATAGCACAACAGGTAGTGTACTTGCTTTTGATGCAGAAGGCTGTGGGTTCTACTCCCACAGTAGATAAATGCATTGCTGATACTGTACTGTGTTGTAAAGTGGGTGGATGCTGCAGTCCTTTTTGGCAAAGATACCTAGAGTAGTAACTATGAACCTGTTATCAGTTTGCCAGACAGTCCCTATTGCGATATTACTAGCTTATTTTTTTTTTAAATGCATGCAACATAGGCAATTTATTCCTCAAGGGCAACAGGCACTTTATTTGTAGATGAATAAACAGTGACATATAAAGTTGTTTGCTAGCAGCAACCTCTTCATTGTTACAGATTTCTTTAATGTGGAATTATTTAGATGGCTTTTACTACTTCAGAAATTGTGCATATTTACTGATACTGGTGGACTGTAGAAGGTTGAGTAGACTTTTATGATGGAAATGTTTTGAATTGGGTAGTTTTGTCATTGGTGCATGCATTTTGTTTCATTGTTTACTGGAAAAATGTTCAAAACAATGCATTTAAAATGCCGTCTAACAACTGTACTGTATTGTACAAGGAATATAATTTAGTAGAATCTGGAAGGTGTCTCAAAGAGCACATGTATGTTTCATGTGGAAGGGGCCTATGATTTGAAAACAGCCCAAAGTTAATCTTTATCTGCCACTAGCAAAATGTATTTTCTTTGAATGTGGGTTTCAATGCTGTTTCATTGAATGTGCGTTTCAAGGACAGAGAAGTTTTTAATGCTAAGCCTGTTTTCATTGTGAGACTGCGTTGCTTTGTTTAGCAGATGTCTTAGTGTTTGTGCTGTAAAATGCAAAATAAAACTTTCAAATGAAATCCAGATCATCATAGAAGTAAAGCAGTATGCACATTAGTGTTTATGGTAAATGGAGTGAAATAGCCAAGTAATGGATCATTGGAATGGCTGCAGGGGGGAGGGCTCCATTCAACCATGATTTTGTGAGGGGGAAGGGTGGCAAACTCAAAGACAGCCCCAGCTGAACTATACCTCCTAACTGTCCAGATTTTCACAGAATGAATAGATTTTTGCTTCTTATTTTTGGTTTGTTCCTCATAATATTTGTGGTTTTCTGGAAAATCGTTTAGGAATTAAGTCACTAAATAATGACACTGAGTTTCAGACTTCATAACCTTCAGAAAAATGCATGCTGAAGAAAGACCTGTTCTATCAACTGTCTCAGTTTATACAAGAGCAATTTTTAGTACTGTTTATGTTCCCCAATATATTTGGCCTTGTCCAGATTTATTGCATTAACAGGTTGAGAGGTACATGCAAATAAATTGCTTTATAGAATTAGGCATAGCCAAACCTCTCAACTGTCCCTGAATTTGGCTCAAAATGTTGCTCTTCCCCTAATAATCCTTCTGCAAAATAGCAATTTTGGAAGAAAACATGGAGTGTTTACAATTTAGAAATAACTGTAATAATCAGAGTTATAGATTACTTTTATTTCAGAAATGCATGTAGATTCTTTTATTTTGTCAGCTGCTCAGGTTAGCAGTACTATTATTTAAAAAGTGTCCCTTCTTTGACAGGTTCCCAGCTGTATTGTGTGGCTATTTTATATTTTTGCATCACATTTTTGATCCATTTTTCATAAAATTGTTTTTTGGGCAAATTAGTGGTAAATCATTAAAGACTGAAGTTAGAAAATAATGACAGACATTTGAGTTTCAGATTTCATATCCTTTAGAAAATTCATACTAATGCAAGACCTACTATTCTATTATCTTTCTAAGTTTATAAGAGCAATATTTAAAAATTGTCCTTATTTTTGGGCCTTTGTCCCACTTCTGTTTATGGCTTTGCTCTGAGGTTGAGGTATGACAAATGTGTTAGGGCCATCAGTCAGCCAGAGACATTTCAAATTGTGACATACTTGTTTCACCCTACTCCCCCATGTAGTGACTCTGGATGTGTCCAAGCAAGGCAAGGAGCAGTTGTGCAGTGTAAATGTGCAGGGTATCCCCCCATGCAATGTAAATGTGCAGGGTATCCCCCCATCCAAGGTAGACACAAGTACTACAGTGGCTTTTCATCTCTTCTTGATTTTGCAGAATGGTCTGGTTTCTGTCATATTTTTGTACTGTTGATTTATGCTTATTACTCAAAGTGCCTGTTGCTCTGTGTTTTAAGTAGCAATGCTTTAATGACTGTCAGGTAAGCTTGTCTGAGATCACAACATGCAAGTAAGCCTTAATAAGCATACTGTTAAAGAATTGCCAACATTGAAGCCTTTGTGTTGTTGCCATGCAGAGAATACTTAACTAGATAATGTATAAGCGTTGGGTATTGAAATGCATATGGCAGTATTTGTAATAAAGGACAGGATTACATTATTTTAAGAAGCTCATTACACTTGTTGGAGACTTCCAGTGATCTCTGATGACTTTACCCGTAAACTAAACAGAATGCCATTCATGTGTGGTCCATAACCTGTACAGTAATCCTTTAAGCAATGTATCTTGAGCTTGTTTGCTTTTCATTTTTTACTTTGATCATGTTTTCCCCATGAAACAAGTAGATAGTTGTCAGGCAGCAGGTCTTTTTTGGATAAACATTTTTACAAGTGGGGGTATCACAGAGATTGCTACTTTCAGCATGTTACTTGGTACTTTAATAAAGCTGAATATAAATTATAATGCAGTGCAAGGAGAAGCGGTTTGAGCTGAGTGCTGCATGTTTATCTTATACTTGATTTTGACTGGCATTCCAGTAATGTATTTAAAAAGTAATTTATTTTTTCATGCCTCACAACCTTTTTGTTTCCATCTAGATATTAAGTAAGCTGTCAAGCAGCCAATGCATTGAAATATTTTTATTCTTTTACACTTAATTTGTCTTGATTGGACTCTCATAATGAGGGTTTGGCACCCAGGGCAGCATATTTAATTAAAGTTTAGTTTTTGTGGTTTTGAGCATAGCTCCTCCCCTTTCTAGTTGTCCGCACCCGTTCCCATTGACCCCACCCATTCAGCTATCTCCTGCAGCCCCCCCCTTTGATTTGAAGTCACCAGCCGCCACTGCTGTGTTGTATGGTTATTGTTGGCCTCGTGCTGACGGCTTCATTTATCTGTGACCTACATGTGTTTTTGACCTCTGCAAGCTGCTTTTGGGACAAGTGGGGCTCTTTTCTACACTGACTAATGGTGTATTAATTTTGTATGGGTACAAAGGGCTTGATTGAATACTGCTGGCTTGTCATGACCAGAAACCTGGTGTAATGATGTCCTGTTCAAAGGATGCCAACCAAAGTGCATCGCTGAATGTCGGATAGCCTCTTAAGGTGGAATAACAATCCCCATTCAAGTCTTCCTCTTAAAGTCAGGTTTAGCAGCCATTTTTCTTTCCATTTGTAACTATAAGGGCTCCACATAGCTTCTTCATGGTTTTGGGGACCGTTTTGCCCTATATACTGTACTGTTTGACTGCTTGCTTTGTACTCTGTCATTTGCCCTTTGCTTAGGTTAATCACCGGCTTAACAACTGTAAGCTGCTTTTTGGTACGAGTGGGTCTCTCTTTATGTTGTTGCCAGCTGCATTACTTTAGTCTGAGTATACAGGGCTCGACTCTTGCACTTTGCTGGCCTAGTCTGCTCTCCAGATGTCCTATTAAAAGGACGCCAATGAACATATATCGTTGAAGGCCTTTATTTCTCTTTCAAGGTGGATCAATGGTCCTACTAGAGCCTTTAGCTTAATTACTGGCTTAGCTATTTTTCTTTTCCATTTGTCTCTATAAGGGCACCACATGGCTTTTATATTGTTCTGAAAACTGTTTTGAAAACTGTTCAGCACAAGTTATTGCACAGCATGAACATATCATAGTTTACTGTGTTAGTCTGTTGAGCACTATATATTGCACTGTTTAGAGATTTTATAGTATTACTTTATCATTTATCCCTTGCTTTCTGCTGCTTATATTTGGCTCTACTGCTGTATAACCCTGTCCTCTCAAATGGACTAGGGTCACTGATAGCATGCTGAACTGCTGAATGATTGATGTTAAGTTGTCTATCTCGCCTTCATTCGTGTTGGTTGTGTTTGCTCCTCGGCTCTGACTCGGCCATCTTCAAAAGCTCGAGAGCTGCTTACTGGCTCAAGGCCCCCCCTATATCCCATGATGCCTGGCACTTGATACCCAGATATCGTTTGCCGCTTCTGCTGCGAGGTTGTTCTACTGGCTCAGGTCGTATAAGCTTTATTATTATTGTAATTTTCTGGTCAAAACTGTAATTGTTAGTGTAGAATTAGTCGTTAGTTTAGACTTTTGTATTGTAGCTAGTTTCTTCCTTAGATAAGCCGTTACCTTTCCCCAAGAAACTCGTTTAAGTTAGAGAGTTACCCCCCCCCTTCTCTCCCTTTTCCTCAGAAAGGTTCTTTCCGTTTAAGTTAGAGGTTAACCTTTCTCTCTATCTCCTTTCAAAAAAAAAAAAATAAATAATTTCTTCTATTAATCACTGTTAGTGTTTAGTGATAGTTTTTGTTGTAGTGGTACTTGTAGTGGGTTGTGGTAACTGTAGTGTGTTGTTTTACTGTTTGGTTACTTTAACATATCTGTGTGTGTTCTTGTCCTTGGTTTTCCCCCAGGATGTCCAAGGATCCAAAACTGTCCGGATTCAAGAAGTGTGACTCATGCTGTCAGAACATGTCTCTGACAGATGGTCACACTTCTTGTGTTTATTGTCTGGGCGCTGTGCACCTGCAGGACTCTTGCTCGATCTGCCATGCTTTCAGTCCAAGAGTCCTGCAGGAGCGCAAAAATAAATTGATCCTGAGGGGTATGCTTAAACCCCAAGATTCACCGGCAAAGGCTCAGCCCGTGAAATCTTCCAGGCCACCTAAACCGTCGGCTCCCAGTTTGGAGCCGTTGTTGGGTGAAGCCACACAATCCATCTCTGCTCCGGCTGGAACCGATGTCCCTCCCTCCCAGTTGGCTCCGACACAGTCTTCGGAGATGGCTGAGAGTCGAAAGAGGTCCAGGTCTTCTTCTTTGGAGTCGATACGTTTGGCACCGAAGTCGCCCCTGATCCAATCGGAGCGTAGTCATCGATCATCCCACTCTTCTCGGTCCTGTAGACTTTCGGACCATGACTTGAAAAGAGTGGTCAGTAGGCTGTTAAAATCACAGGCCCTAGCCAAAATGTTGTCCAGCCGTCCTCATCAGGAGTCTCCTCCGTCCACAGCTGTAGATATTCCTCCTCCGACTCATCCTATGAGCTCGGAGCCGGAGTTTATTGGGGTTCAAGTCGTGGAACCGTCGGCACCGATACCCTCTCTTTCGGTTCCGTTGTCTGCTCCGATCCCTTCCATGGTACCGTCCCTGGAGGGATCTGGGTGCCGAGACTCCCTCGTCTGCTCCAAGGGGGTGAGTGGCATCGAACCCTTGTCCGACCTCGCTCTCCCTCTCGGTGCTTCGGCTCAGGTGAGCTCGGCTCCCACATCTACCTCTGAGCCATCCCCCTCGGTGCAGGGAGGGCTTCTGGTTTCTTTGGAGCTTGAGCCTTCTCTGCGTCCGGGCAGGGACTCCTTCGAGGTGATGAGGAGTGTACTGGCCCCTGAGTCAGTCCTACGATCGACCCCATCGGCTCCTCCCCCTAGGGTGCCTGTGTCAGCTTTTGCCCCTCTTTCAGACCCCAAGCGTGGGGATCCAGCACTCCAGGACACCCCTTTGGGTGTATCCTCCTCTTCCGAGGCCTCCCCTGATCATTCAGAGGAGCCACCTCGCAAGAGGAAATGCAAGAGGAAGCATGTTGACTCCCCCGAGTCTGTCACATCGGATACTGACTTAGAGGAGTCGGAAGGGTCCCCAAGATCCCCTTCTGAAGATGTCTCCTTCTCAGACATCCTTGAGATGCTTAGGCAGAGGGGAAACTGGACCACCCTAAGCCCTTCCGTGGATGAGTCGGTATTCCTGGACACATTTGGATCCTGACCTTCCACCTCCTGGGTGTCTCCGCCTTTCGACCCACTGATGTCTGTGGTGGCTCGGAAGGCGTGGACTGCTCCAGACACAGTGGAACCGACCCCTAGAAAACCTGCCAAGTTCATTACTGCCTCGCAGGACAAACAGTTCTTGACCAAGGGTGTCCCCGTTGATGCCATGGTGGTAGCAGCGGCCACAAAGAAGGAGTTGGCTGAAACTTCTTCATCTGTCCATCCCCCCTAACAAGGAGTCCAGGACGATGGACAGATATTTTATTTATTTTTATTTTATTTTACATTTGTTGACCGGGCTAGTCCAACTGGATAAATGTCCATTTTCAGTGGAGGCCCGGGGAGAAAAGGTCCACATTCCAGAAAAAAGATCACAATAACATAAGTACATTACAAGATTTAACAAATTTAACTAGTAAATACATTTTAGCTAAGAGAATACTAGTAAATACATTTTAGCTTAAGAGTAAGGAAAAAGTATTCTAAGCTAACAAATCATGTTTGGATATACATACAACCAAAAACAGTAGGTAAGTAACATTGAGCACTATTTGAACTTTCAGTTAGTTTTACAGACAAAGATGTTAATAGGAAAGGAATGTCTAGTTTTGTGTGAGTGAGAAGAATAGGGTCAAGGAAGTTAGCCTGGGTTTGCACAGGGGCATAGCCAGTGTGATTTAAGGTATGGTTTGAGCTTGGATTTAAATAAGGTAATAGAAGGTAGGGAGGTGAGATCAGTAGGGAGGGAGTTCCAGGTTTTACCCACTGTGTTAGAGAATAAAGAATCTCCAGCCAGGTTGTTGGTTTTACATATCTTTACCATTATTTTGTTTGAAGAGCGCAGGCTTTTCAGGTTATTGTAGGGGGTGATTAGATTGGTTAGTATTGGAGTAGATGTAGGATGGAACAGTATCTTATAGGCAATAGTTAGCTGGTTTGATAGGATAAGATTTGGCAATTCTAACCACCTTAGTTGATTAAGATTGTTATGGGTTCTATAGGTAGAACCAGTTGCAAATCTGGCAGTATTATTGTAGGAGCTAGCCAGCTTGTTCAGATTGCTTTTGCATAGTTTGGTATAGATTGGGGAAGCATATAGCAGGGTTGAGATAAGGTGGGTCCGGGCAATAGTGGTTCTTGCTAGTGGGGTAAGAAAGGGTTTGATCCTATAAAGGGAGCCTAGTTTTTTGTTTACTGTTCTTATAGTGTTGTTGATATGTGGCTCAAAGGTGAGGTGGTTGTCAATTAGTACTCCAAGTAGTTTTGTAGTAGAGTCTGGAGATATGATTGTACCATTGCTAGATGTGATTGTGAAATGTAGTGGGGGGGCTCTGCGGGTGGGAGTAAATAGTAGCATTTTTGTTTTTTTTGGGTTCAGGATGAGACAACGTTGAAGGAGCCAATTCTCTACTATGTTAAATGTGTCTTGGGTTAGGGAATGCAGTTGTGAAAGTGAGGAGGCTGAGCATATTAGTGTAGAGTCATCTGCATATTGGATACAGGTGGCTTGAGGTAATACAGAGTGTAGGTCGTTAGTAAAAATAGAAAAGAGGAGAGGACCCAATATGGAGCCTTGAGGGATTCCAAGGGCAATTGGTAAGTGGGAAGACAAGTTGTTTTCCCATAGTACAGCCTGTTGCCTATTATTTAGATAGGATTGGAACCATTGAATAGCAAGTGGATCCAGTGAGAAGTTGCCAAGTATGTTTATGAGTAGCTGGTGGTTGACCATGTCAAAGGCTTTTGACAGATCAATGAAGAGGGCTGAGGAAAGAGTGTTACTATTACGGTTTTTATTAATGACATCTGTAAAGGAAAAAAGAGCAGAAGAGGTGCTGTGAAATGGTCGGAATTCATGTTGGCAGGTAGCTAATAGGTTGTTTGCTAGGAGGTGGTTTAATAGTTGCTTATGAATGCACTTCTCCATGATTTTAGCCAGAGGGGATAATATTGCTATGGGCCTATAGTTTGAAAAGTCTTTGGAATTACCACCTTTATGCAGGGGGATAACATGTGAGATTTTCCAAATAGTTGGAATAGTTCCTTCAGAGATAGTTCTGTTAATGAGGATGGATATGGGGTAGGCTATAGCGTTGGCTGCTTTTTGCAGGTATTCTCCAGGTAATAGATCAGCAGAGAGGGTGGTGGGTTTAATTTTTTTGATTAGGGTGCAGACAAAGGATGTAGTAACGGGTTGGAATTGAAATGTTGGGGGCTATTAGGGATAATATTAGAAGGAGATGCAGTGTTAGTGGATAGCTGATTGGCCAAATATTGAATGGTGTCTGTGAAGAAAGTGTTAAAAGAATTGGCAATTTGGTTGGGGCTAAGGAGATTGGAGCCTGAGGGGGTGGGTGTGATTGAGTGACCTGGGTGCAGGAGTTTATACCTGACCAGAATTTTTGAGGTTTGTTTTGGTTGGTCTGTTGGAGTTGGCAGTAATAGTTTCTTTTATCTGACAATATGGCTTTTTTAGTTTCATTTCTTAGTTGTCTAAATATTAGTTGATCTGCCAGGTTTTTGGTTGTACGCCAGGTAGCCCATTGTTTGTTTCTATGGAGGATTTTTTGTTTGGTAATTTTGGTGAGCCAAGGGGCTGGTTTAGACCCATTTCTTACTATTCGAGTTGGGGCATGGTAGTCTAGAATGGTTAAAAATTTAGAGTTAAAGTATTTAACGGCATTGTCTAATGGAAGGTGTTTCAGGGGTGACCAGTCGCAAGCTACAAGTTCTTTTTGAAAGCTGTCAGTGTTAAAATTTTTATTACATCTTATTTTCGTATATATGGTTGGGTTTGACATATCAGTCTTATACCTGATTAAGAAGATGAGTGAGTGGTCACTTATATCTTCTGGAAGGGTCCCTACTTTATAAGATTGGTTTTGACTGTTTGTAAGAATCCAATGTATGGTGCTGCTGTTGTTATGTTTATTGGTTCTAGTGGGGAGTGTAATTTTTTGTATAAAACCGTGTAGGTTGATGTGTGAAGAGGGCTGTTCAGATGTGCAAGACATCCAGTTTATATTAAAGTCACCAAATATTATGGTTTCTTGTGGGTAGGTGGTGGACAGCCAACTTAGGATAGCTTCTAAGGTAGTGATATTGTTGCTTGGGGGAAGGTAAATACAGATTACATAGATGGATTTACATTTGTTGAGTTGAAATTTAGAGATAAGAATTTCAGCGTTGCTAGTTAGGGGAGGTTTAGAATCAATGGAAGTGATTTGCAATTCAGATCTATATAGGATAGCTACCCCTCTTCCTTTCTTAGAGTTACGGTCCAGTCTCAATATGCTATAGCCAGGGGGGATAACTGTAGTGTCCTGTATGGTTGGTTTAAGCCATGTTTCAGAGAGGCAGAGGATGTCAAATGAATGTACATCTATGAGGGCATGTAGGTGAGCAACTTTATTGTTTATGCTTCGAATATTGAGATGGGCTATAAGGAGAGAGTTGGAGGGTCTGTTGACCAGGTCAGAATTAGTAGCATTTGGTGTGCTAGGCTTGATGGAAGTGGAAGAATTTGGGCCAGGGTTTGGGTGTATATCACCATCAATTAGGGAGTGGACTTGTATTGCAAGAGATAGTGTTAGTCCTTTACATGTTAGGTTATGGTATTTTTAGATCTAATGCTATAGTATGTGATGTGAGTGAGCCTATGAAATTTGGATGATAGATAATTTGGTGGATATGATGTATAATTGTGGCTATGAGGGATGATGAATGTTGGTGTAGAGCTTTCTTTCATGGGGTTGTGAAAGTGTAGGTGGTTGAGGTGTTCATAGGATGTAAGTATATAGGGTACAGCTAAAATAGAAGTGATAGTAGAAGTAAGGGTTTAATGTGTGTGTATGTAGTGTTAGGTGACATTGTAAGTTGTAGTGTGTAGGTAATTATATAGGGATGGGTGTTGATAGAGATTGAATGGTGGGAGGTAGGATTTGGCACTTTAAGGGGTTGGTCTATGTGATTGCTTGACTTGCAGGGGGTGTGGTAAGTGCGTATATATGTAGAAGCATTGGGACGGGTGGAATTTGGGGGCAGGGTAGGGGAGCAGAGTGAGCCCGCAGGGCGAACGGAGTGGGTAGACCCACAAAAGGAGTGAACCCTAGGAGAACAATCAGTGGAGAGCTGTTTGTTAACGTAAGTGAAAGGTGGAGAAGGGTGTGAGATGGTAGTCTTGATAGTAGGGATGGAGGGGGTATAGTTGGCTGATACAGAGTAAGAGGATATAGGGATAGTGTGAGACTATAGCTTTAGATATGGGAAGCGGATGTTCTCTTCAGCGACCTTTTCCATGCGGTCCCTGAATTACCTGTGCCACTTTACCCATCTTCAGAGGGATCTCCTGAAAGAGCTTGGAGATACCCTCCAAGATCCATCAGCTGAGGGGGCCCAGGCTAAGGCAGCCTCCCAGCTGGCGACTCTTAATTCAGTGGTAAACTCCTCCATGAGGCTCATTTCGTATGCAACCGATGGTGCGAGTAGAGCCGCAGGCACAGGCAAGGAGGCACGCTTGGATGCGGCTGTGTAACTTTGCGGTACCTTTCAGAGTGTCTTTCACCAACACCCCTTTTGATGGTTCCTCTCTCTTCGGATCACAGGTGAAAGATACCCTTACCAGGTGTGAGCAGGAAGGCAAGACTCTCTCTGCTGTAGGAGTCCATTTTTCCACTCCTTCCAGACCATATCCTAAGGGTCAGAAGAGTGGAAAGATGTGGTTCCGGAAATCCCAAGGAGCCTTGCCGGACACACGTGGTGAGTTTCCCTCCAGGGGCAGAGGAGGGAACAATAATAGACGCTGCCCTCGTGGCAGAGGGGGTCCGCAAAACCAGGGCAGCAGAGAATCTTTCTCTGACAAGCCTTTCCAGCATCCCTGAAGGGTTGCCTGGCTGCTCACCTCTGGAGGCAGTCTGGGGAAGATTATCGCTGTACCCAAGAGCCTGGTAAGACATAACACAAGACAAATGGGTACAGTCCGTCATATCCCGAGGCTACAGAATTCCCTTCGTTCACACCCCCTTAAGGTCAAACAAGTCCCTTCCAGATGTTCCACCCAATCTAAGGGACCAAGCAGTGCAAGAAGTCTCAAAACTGCTAAGAAAAAGGGCCATCCAGCAAGTCCCAGCAGACCAGCAAGGATCCGGAATTTACTCCAGGTTCTTTTTGGTACCAAAAAAGACTGGAGACCCATTTTGGATCTCAGCAGACTAAACAAGTCTGTACAAAGAACGAAGTTCCGGATGGTCACGCTTCAGTCCATTTTACCCTTTCTGGGTCAGGACAATTGGATGTGCTCCATAGATCTTCAGGATGCGTACTACCACATCAAAATGGACAGACGCTCCCAAAGATTCCTTCACTTCTGGCTGGGAGCCAGCCATTATCAGTTCAGAGCTCTGCCCTTTGGTCTCACCACAGCCCCCAGGCTGTTTACCAAATGTATGGCAGTAGTTACCGCTCACCTGAGACGGCAAGGATTCCAGGTGTTTCCATATCTCGACGACTGGCTCCTCACTGCTACCACCAGACATCACCTTCTGCGAGCCAGAGACTGCACTATCGACACTTGCTCCAGGCTAGGTATCACAATAAATTTAGAAAAGTCTGCATTGTTGCCCTGTCAGTCTATCACCTTTATAGGCGCAAATTTAAATACCAAAGACATGTTAGAGAGCCTCCCACCAGAGAGGGTGTTAGTGATTCGTCAACATGTCAAGGTTTTATTAGCATGCAAAAGAATTCAAGCCAGGTTTGTCCTTCAAACGCTCATGGCAGCAGCGATTGTACTTGTCCCTCTAGCTCGGTTTCACATGAGGATTCTCCAGTGGCTTCTTTTCACCCAATGGGTCCTTCCAGCAACTTCCCATGTCTTACATGATTATGATCACTCAGGCATGCAAGAAGCATCTTGCGTGGTGGATGGTCTCCACATCAGTGCTAAACAGCAGACCATTTGTTCTCCCCCCTCCAGTGGCTACAGTGACCACGGACACCTCCCTGTTTGGGTGGGGGGGCATTATCAGGGCAGAACAGTCCAAGGCACCTGGCAACCTCACGAGTATCATCTGCACATGAGGGCCGTGCTCTTAGCGTTGCAGGCTCTTCAGGACTCTCTTCCTACCGGGACCATTGCAGTTCAAACGGACAATATGTCTGTAGTGTGGTACATCAACAAGCAGGGCGGAACCAGGTCCTACCCCCTATGTCGAGAAGCACTCAGACTCTGGCAGTGGGCGATCTCTTCCCAACTGTTTCTGATTGCAATGCACATCCCTGGGAGATCCAACGTCATAGCAGACAGACTGAGCAGAGCAATTCTCATGCCTCACGAGTGGTCTCTGAACCAGGTAGTTGCGGACCAAATCTTCCGCAAATGGGGCCAACCTTGCTGTGACCTTTTTGCAACTCCCTTCAACAGCAAGTGCAGCAATTTCTTCTCTCTCCTTCCACTTCCCGGGCATTCCCCCAGAGACGCTCTAGTCCACAATTGGCCCCAGAGACTTCTGTATGCATTCCCTCCTTTCCCCCTCATACCGAAGCTAATTCAGAAGGCTACCGTTTTGGGTTGCAAAATGATCCTCATTGCTCCTTACTGGCCTTGACAAATATGGTTTCCGTTCCTGCATCGCTATCTTCTCGAACAGCCTTGGACTCTGGACCTAGTTCCAGACCTCCTGATTCATCAATCGGGTGGGCTGCACTCTCTCCAGCTCACAGCTTGGTTGCTCCACTTCCAACCTTAGCCAGGCTCCCAGATATCTCCCCCTCTGTGCGCGAAATCCTTTAGTCATCACACAAGTCTACGACCAGAAGAACTTATGCTAATAAGTGGAAACGTTTTTCTTCCTGGGCAGCGGCAAAAAGTATAGACCCCTTTTCAGCCCCCGTACACTCCATTTTGGAATTTCTCGTGGAGCTCTTCCATGCTGGGTCTGCTTCCGCTACAATTAGAGTTCAGTTAGCGGCAATTTCAAATTTTCACATTGGCCTGTCGGAAAACAATATTATGTCCCATAAGCTGTGTAAAGCCTTTATCAAAGGGAACCACTCTGCTCTGGTCCCCAGTGAGAGATCCTCCAACACCGTGGGATCTAAATTTGATTTTAGCTTCGCTAATTTTGCCCCCTTTCGAACCTGCAGCTTTTGTTCACTGAAGTTCTTATCTTGGAAAACCCTTTTTCTGGTAGCTATTACTTCAGCCAGAAGATTTTCGGAACTACAGGCTTTTTCTATCCGTCCCCCATATCTCGTGTTCCATAATGACAGGGTTGCTCTTAGGACTAATCCTTCCTTCCTTCCTAAGGTCTCTTCAGAGAGTAACTTGAATCAGTCCATAGAACTTCCTGTGTTTTTCCCTAACCATTCCAACAGGGCAGAGTATAAGTTGCATCAGTTAGATGTTCGCAGGCAACTATGCTTTTATTTACATAGAACCAAAGACATTAGAAAATCAGATCAACTGTTCCTGTCTTATGCAGTAGGTAAACAAGGTCTTCGGTCTCCAAGGTAACCTTATCCAGGTGGTTGTCTTCTATCATCACATTCATATACCAACTTAGGAATAAAGAATTACCCGTCAAACCAAAAGGTCACTCCACCAGAGCTTTAGCCACTTCGGTGGCTTTTCAGGCTAGGTTGCCCATGGAATCTATTTGTGCTGCGGCTACATGGGCCAACCCACATACTTTCATTTCGCATTACAAGTTGGATTTGGTTTCCAGGAGCAGAGCTGATTTTGGTTCCACTGTTCTGAAGAGTCTTTTCCGATGAGCCACCCAGAATTTTAGGTACTAGGGACGCTGTCCCAACTAGCAAGAATGAAGGCGAGATAGACAACTTAACATAAAGAAGTTATGTACCTACCATAACGTTCCATGTTAGTTGTCTTCTTCTCGCCTTCTTTCTTGTGTCCCACCCTCCATCCCCCAATCCTAGTGGACCGAGAAGAGTTCTTCTTGATTTTGCACTGGCTGAGTCTTCTGTGGCTATTTCCTTCTGCTTGGTAGTCTCTGCAGTAGGATTTATGCATTCTAGGATAGGATTCCTTTGTTATTATGTCTGCAGTTAGACTTACCAAACGAGATCTGGGTATCTAGCGCCAGGCATCATGGGATATAGGGGGGGCCTCGAGCCAGTAAGCAGCTCTCGAGCTTTTGAAGATGGCCGAGTCAGAGCCGAGGATCAGCTCCGAACCCAACCAGCAAGAAAGAAGGCGAGAAGAAGACCCTGAAACCTAGGCTAGGTCCCTGTCAACTATAACTATAACTACATTATTTTATTTATTATATTTCTTCTTTCTTACTCCACTCAAACTGACTATTAACCTAACTCAACTAAATATAAGTCAGCTTTTTTTTTTTTTCATCATCCTCAGAACTCCAATGAACTGGAAAACTGAACTAGTCGCTTAGTACTTTTTGAACCTTACTAGTTTTTTTTTACTTTTTTTTTCTCTTTTTAATTTTTAAATTTATTTTTGTCATCATTCTGTTATCATTTTTATTAAGAGAAAAACGAAAATAATGCTATATTTTTTCTACAACACATGTACATGTAAAACTTATATGTAATTTTTGCAATTTTGGGAGCTTTTTCTCCCATATATTTTTTTTTTTTTTTTAATATGTGTATGTAAAACTTATATGTAATTTTTTGCAATTTTTTTTTTTTTCTCCCCCCGCTGAAAAAAAAAATGATGTGTCCAGATGGGACATCCCGGTCAACAAATGTAAAATAAATAAATAAATAAATAACATGGAACGTTATGGTAGGTACATAACTTCTTTTTTTGTTCTATGTAATGGAGCCTATATTGCCTAACTTGTATTGTTCATAGCATGATGTCTGCTGCTTTCCATTGTTAATCCCCTAAACCTAATCTTCCTCTACATACTTGCTCTAGCCTCATCTAACCATAGCCTCTCTCTACTACTGTGCTTTGTTACACCCTCCCTTCTTCTCTAAACAGCCCTTACCTTCTACCTTTACCCTCTACATCTGTAATATTAACTAACTCAGTGTTGTTTTCCTCTCCCCTACAGTAATCCATCCCGGGTGCTCCCTCCCTGCTTTAAACGCAAAAGGAATACCTCCGGCCATCACCTGAAGACACCCTCAATTGGCCAGCTTGCCTGGTACTTAGAAAAATGCTACTGAGAACCCCCCCCCCCCCAAACAAGATTGTGTAAATGTATGTTGCTTAACACTAATTACATGTAGACTTGATGCACTATCTGTAGAGTTATTCTGCCCTCCCGTGTGTGTGCTCTAGCAGCCTACTGCAGACCGTCTGCCCTCTCCCCCTCCTGTTATCACTACCCTAAAATATATTTAAACCTAAGACTGGTCCAACTATCCCTGCTGTTTGCCATCTTCTTCTACCATTAGGTGGCAGCATCTACCAATATAAATCCTAGATATTCTTTATAATCCCAACAAGTTTTATTTTTTCACAAACAGTTGGTTATGAGTTAATATCCTTAGACTGTAAATATCTTCTCCCCCCTGCTAAACCACCCTCTGTAAAGGCAGCCTTCTTTTTCTGGCTGGAAATACTTAGCTCATACCTTCCAACTATAGCCTTTAAACTGCTCTTTGCTGATACTTTTTCTGCCATACTCACCTCTAGTGTTTTTTCCCACTCCATTCACCCAATGGGCTCACTCCGCTCCGCTACCCTGCCCCCAATTCCAACCGCCCCCAGTACTCCTAACTTTAGTCCTATCTTACCCCACGCTCTCAGCCTAATTACCCAATACCAGTTCCTCCCTCATTACTCCTCCCATCTGTAGCCATCCTTCTTAAACTCTGTAATCTGTACACTACACAATAATTATAGTCCCCTCCTCTTTCCTTAAATCTCTAGAATACCTCCATCACTTTTAAACCCTTTCTTCTTCATAGCCTTCTCTATTTTCCTAACCACTCATACCACTCTCTTCTTGCTCCAGCATGATCTCCTCAAGTTATCACACCCTCCAGTCCCCCAGCCTCTTATTTCTGTTCCTACTTCCCTTATAATATGCTACCTCATATTCCACCTATGCTTGTTCAATACCACCTATAAAGACAACTACCATACAAACCCACCTTCCCCCTCACTCTTACTCCCATTTCCATTCTATCTCCTCTTCTGTAATTCAACCCAACCCTCTGCACCTATTCCACCCTAAGCTCTTCTCCTCTAAAGTCAAGATACTGTCACCTGCTCCAATCTACAATCTACTAAAAATTCATGCCTGGCAGACCAATATGGCTAAAGGATATCTCCTTCAACAACCTAGTCCAAGCTGGTGATATCCATCCTAACCCTGGTCCTACATCCTTTATTAACAACACTCATCCCTTACCCTCTTCCTCCTATCTCAACACCTTAAAGATTTTTACAATTAATGAACAAAGTCTAAACAACAAAGTACACCAATTTCAAGCTTGGTTAAGCCATAACCAACCAGATATCTTAGCCATCTCTGGAACCTGGCTCAAGCCCTTTATCTTCGACTCTGAGATTCTGCCCCCAGGATTTCATTGTATCAGAAATGACCGACTAAATAAAAAAGGTGGAGGCACTGCCCTAGTCTACACCAACCTTCTTACCTTAATTCCCCTTCAAATTCCAATTCCTCAATTCCAGAACACTGAACTAACTGCTGGAATTCTAAAACTAAATAAACATAAAAATATCTGCATCATTGCCCTATATATCTCACTTGGTAATATATCTACACTCGAAAATATTCTCCTATGGGCCTCTACTGAAATTAATTATGAAACTTATATCCTTGGTGATGTGAATATTGAGTGAAATAAAATCAATTGCCCCTCTCCCTCCCTATCCATTAACCTCTATAACTTCACTCAAATAATCCTCTCCATCACTCGACCTAACAAAATAAACCCTCCTGAATCCACTGTAGATTGGATCCTAGTCTCAGATCCAAATAAAATAACTAATTCTGGCCCAATTCCTGATGCCTTTAGTGACCACCTCCCAGCCTTCATGCATCGTTCAACTAGTTCCTCCCCACACCAGCATCAGTACATTCAAACTCGCAACCTCAGTAGCTTCAATCCAACTATTTTCTCATATACTTTCAAACAAATGAACTGGCAAATTCTAAACATACTTCCTCTTGACAAGGCTATAGAATACTTCAACTCTGTCTTCCTTGATACTTTAAACTCACTAGTCCCACTAAAAAACAAAAGGATAAAAACTAAAACGGCTCCTTGGCTATCCAAAGAGACAAAACCGATTATGCACCACAGAGACAAACTATGGAAGCTTTACCAAAACAATAAACTGGACAATACCTTGCTCCAATATAAACAGCTTCGCAACTGTGCAAAACGACTAATCACCAAAGACAAAAAAATCCTACTATATCAAACTTCAGTCCAATAACAATAAAAACCCCCAAAAATTCTGGAACTCAGTAAACTCATTCCTCAGTCCAGGATCCAAGAGTAATCCCTGTCCTGACCCAAGTAAATCTGATCTCGAACTAGGCTCTGAATTTAACTCATTTTTCATAGACACTATTACTACCCTCACCAAGACATTTCCCAATAATAACCCAACTGCTCTACACTCTCCCCCTTCTAACTCACCTCATCTGTTTGAACTCAAACCCATCTCCACTAACTTTATAAAAAAACTTTTGTCCAAACTTAAACCTTGTTCTAACGCTCCCGACAATATTCCCTCTTCCTTCCTAAAATGTGCTGCTGATGGCATTGCACTCCCAATCAGCATCATTATCAACCGATCCATAAAGGAATCATACGTCCCCAAACTCTGGCGCTCAGCTTATATTCTTCCCCTTCATAAAGGAGGCAAAAATACCAGCATCTCAAACTTTTGCCCCATTGCTTTGCTCTCACCAATGTCAAAAATCCTAGAAAAATGCATCCACCTCCAACTTATGCCTTTCCTGACCCAAAACAATCTTCTCACTCCTACCCAGCATGGCTTCTGTCCAGGCCATGGCACAATAACCGCTCTACTCTGTTTCCTAGAAACTGTCAATCAAGCCCGAGATTCGGGCCACTTAGTTTCTACTGTTTTACTCGATATGATGTCCTTCATGGATGCATCTGCAGTCATAACAAATGGGTTGTCCTGTCGTCAGGCAGCCCTTCGGTCGGCCGGATTCCAAAGTCTGGGTCCGCTCGCTGATGTCGCACTTCACCCGACGTCATCTCTGCTGGTCTTCGGGTATAAAGGCATCAGCCGACGCCATTTTCCTCAGTCTTTCTTGCCACGTGACGCCCAAAGCAGAAGCTGTTCGCAAGTGCCGGTCGGTCAGATCCAGAGATTACTACCACGTCACTACTTCAAGACTTCTAAAAGCTACTGGGGACTCTTTCTTGCCTCAGCCGATGTCAGAAAAAGTCAATAACTGTTTAACTTGTGGGAAACAAATACCTCATAAAGATTTCCACTCTTACTGTCTGCCTTGCTTAGGCCCAGACCACGACGTAGCAGCCTGTTCGCCTGTGCTTCCTTCAACCGATGAACGCTTGCGCCGGTCGGAGTTTGCTGAACAGTTTTTCGCTCAGATTTTCGTACATTATGCCGCCGGATCCTCCGACTACCCAAATTGTTAAAACGCAAAGAAAAGACCGACATGTCCAGCGGTTTCGCCGAAACCACGGTTACCGAGAAAACTGGTCAATCTTCAGCGAATCCATGACTACTACTGAGGCTCCTGCTACCTTACCTGAATCGGCCTCAGAAATTTTGCCTACAACTGTGGTTTCTAGTGATTTATCAGACACCATCCCTTTGGATGTCTCTACCCCAGCACGTGGTGCTGCTAGACCCCCTGCAGCCATGTCTATCAAGGCCTTTGCCAGGGCTAAAGCAGCCAAATCTGCTAAATCAGTGCCTATTAAACCTCCCTCACACAGGCCCACTTCTAGTTCACAAATGCTTACTCTGGCAGAAGATTTAATATCCTTAATTAGGGGATCCCAATCTCACCCAGACAGGGCCTCTCAGCCCCCAGAAAAGAGACCTAGGGCAGAGCCCCCCGAGCCAGTGTCCTCTGATGATTCTGCAGATGACTCAGACATTACAGACCAGCCAGAGGATCCTTTTTCTACTTATGAAGACTCCGATGCTGAAGAATCCATTCCAGCTGCCTCTCCACCAGAGGAATTTTCCTTTGGGGAAACCTTACATGCCATGAGAGAACAATTCCAATGGCAGGGACAAGATTTCTCAGATTCAAGAAAAAGGCTTAGGACTTTTCTGCACTTACCACAACATAGGCCCTTAGCTATACCTCCTGTTCTGCCTGTTGTGGATGATGCATTTAATGATGTCTGCACTGCTCCTGATTCTTTACCTCCAGCCCCTGCCAAACCTGATAGATTTTACAGGGTGCCAGACACTCATCACCACCTATACAAGGCCCCACTGGCAGACCCGAAACTATTTCCCAGGGGCCTAAGGCAGTAGCCTCGACCACAGCAAAACCCTATTCCTTCTGAAAGGGAATCCAGGTCCTTAGAGAGATGGGGAAAAAAGTTTACACCTCTGCTACTCTCTCAGCTAGAGCTTTAAACTGTCAGTTTCACATGATCCAATACCAAGAGTTTATGCTTGATCAGTTAACTAAAAACTGTCCTCTGATGAATCTTTAAATAAGAAATATGTATTAGAAATGGTGAATAACATCCAACAGGTTAGTAACCATTCCTTAAAATGTGGCTATGATGCACTGGAGGCTTCATTTAGATCAGCCATGACTGGCACAGTGATAAGAAGACATGCATGGTTGAAAGAACAGGTCTTACCGGATCATGTTAAAGCAAAGCTATTAGATGCTCCTATGGATAAGGCCAGTCTATTTGGTACACCTGCCCAGCAGGTAATGAAGAAAATGGAAGAAAAGGCAAAATCTGTACAAACAGTTAAAGATTTCTTACAGGTTCAGCCCCCAAGGTTTAGCAGGAACTGGCCTGCCAAAAATTGGTCCTTTCCTGACTCCACAAGATCCCAAAGGGGCAGGAATAGACGCCTAGAGGCAGAAATCAATCCAGAGGAGGTGCCTACAGAGGACGACAGTGGCAAGGCAATAACCGAGGCACAGACACAACCACTGCCACTGCAACAGGACAATCACAGTGACTTGGCTCTAACTCCGCCTACCAGGGAGCAAATAGCAGCACCATTAGGCGGAAAGTTAGCCTTATTTTTGAAAAATTGGCACTATATCACAAAAGACAAGTGGATTTTGCAAACCATAGACCAAGGCTACCGGTTCCACTTCCACACCTTACCAGTAAAAGAGGAATGCCAAACCTGCCTCCAAATCAAAAATAGAAGCTCTGCAGCAGATAACGGAATTAACAAAGATGAGAGCTGTGGAAAGAGTACCAATAACAGAACAGGGCAAAGGATTCTACTCCAGACTCTTCCTAGTACCAAGAAAAGAGAAAAGTTGGAGACCTATTCTCGACCTGTCCATCTTAAACACATACATCATTGTCCCAAAATTCAAAATGCTGACTCTACAATGCTGGGCAAGGAGTGTTGGCTGGTAACTCTAGATCTCAAGGAGGCATACCTGCACGACCAAATTGCAGAAGATACCTCAGATTTCTTGCAGGATCAGAGCATTATCAATTCTCAGCATTGCCCTTTGGCTTATCTACTGCGCCCAGAGTATTCACAAAATGCCTGGCATCAGTAATCGCCACTGCAGAGTACAGGGAATCCAAATTTATCCATACCTGGACGACTGCCTGTTACAAGCGGACAACAAAAGCAAGCTGACAACAGATTTACAAAGGGTCATTTACTTGCTACAAGCCCTGGGATACACAGTCAATTTACAAAAGTCAAGGCTGATACCATCCCAAACAAGAACATTCTGAATTGGACACAGTAAAACAAATGGCATTCCTAACTGCAGAAAAACAAAAAGAACTCCCTCTTTACTTCTTGGCATTAACAAAGCAGAACAAACTAACAGCAAGAAAAGTTCTGCAGGCCTTGGGCTTCATGGCATCATGCATAATCTTGGTCCCACATGCCAGACTGCATATGAGAAAGCTACAGTGGTACCTAAAGAATTTATGGTCTCAACACAGGCACAACTTAGAAGCAGAAGTACCACTAATCCCATGCCTAAAACAGGAGTTCCTATGGTGGGCTCAAGCATGCCAGTCAAACCCAGGCTTACCCTTCCACAACTTTCGAGCAAGCCAAACCATCACAACGGACGCCTCAGACCTAGGATGGGACATGCTGGACAAATGCATAAGGATTGTGGACTCAGGACCAGCTGCACCTGCACATAAACCAAAAGAAATGCTGGCAGTAAAACTGGCAATCCAAAAATTCAGACCATTCCTCAAAGAAGGCCATTTGATGATAAGGACAGACAACACCACAGTCATGTGGTACATCAACAAACAGGGAGGCACTCATTCATACCCCTATGCAGAATGACTTTGGACCTTTGGAATCTGGCTCTCAGCTACAACATCCAGTTACAGGCAATATTTGTACCGGGAAAAGAGAACACCCTAGCAGACATGTTAAGCAGAACCACCTCGGATGCTCACGAATGGATGCTACACCCGACATCTTCAAGGCCATCACAAAGAAATGGGGAATGCCACAAATAGATCTATCGCTTCCCCACTCAATCACCAGCTCAAAAAATTCTGCACAAGGACATTCCACCCACTTGCATGGAAGGTGGATTCTCTCTCCTTCAGCTGGAAAGGCCTGACATCATATGCATTTCCACCTCTTCCTTGATACACAAGGTACTACTGAAAATCAAAGAGGAACGTCCAAGGATAATCCTGATAGCTCGAACTGGCCAAGACAACACTGGTACCCATTGCTGAGGAGCATGTCTCGAGAAAATGTGGTCAATACCCTGATGCCTTTGATGTTAACTCGAACAACTACAACATCATGCATCCAAACCTAAAAACCTTGCAACTGACTGCCTGGAACATCACATAGCAGCAAATAACCCAGATCTTTCCCAAAGGGTTAAAGACATTATCCTTGAAGCCCGCAGACCTTCAACAAGAAGGAACTATGCAGGAAAATGGAAAAGGTTTGTCATTTGGAGTACTGAAAGAGGAAAAGATGTAACATAGATATTGCTAACATTCTGGAGTACTTGGCAGAGCTTCTACATACAGGCCTGTCCTATTCCTCCATCAAGATACATGCATCAGCTATTTCAGCAGAATACAGCTTTGATCCACCTGTCTTTTCACATCCTCTACTCAGGCAGTTCCTCAGAGGGATCAAGAATGTAAAACCTCCTAGGAAACCACCATTACCAGCATGGGACTTGAACTTTGTGCTAGACAAGTTGACACTCCCTCCTTTGAACCAGCAGCAACAGCAGATCTACAACACCTGTCATGGAAAACTGCTTTCCTACTGGCAATTACCTCAGCAAGGAGGGTTTCGAACTACAGGCCTTAATGGCAGTGCAACGCTTCCTAATCTTCCATCAAGATAGGGTGTCCATGAGAACTAATCCTACATTTATGCCTAAGGTGGTATCCAGAGTGTCTTTAAACCAGGCAATCCACCTACCTACCTTCTTTCCCAATCCACAAAACAGAGGGAAAGAATGCTGCATACCTTGGATGTACATAGACAGTTACGCTACTACCTGGACAGAACCAAAAGTAACAGAAAAACTGACCAGCTTTTTGTAGCCTATGCAACAGGAAGGGAAGGAAAAGCAATTTCCAAACAGACAATCTCCAAATGGATAGGAAATTGCATAAGATTCTGTTACTCCTACCATGGAAAACCAATTCCACAGAACATAAGGCCTCATTCTACAAGGGCTACAGCCACTACCACAGCTTTCTTACGAGGAGTGGCAACCAAGGACATTATTGAGGCGGCTACTTGGACCTCCGTGCATACATTTGCCAAGCATTATAATTTACCTCTATATTCTAGATCCCGAGCAGGGTTTGCCACTGCTGTACTGCAAGGGATCCTAACCACACCATAATTTTTCTTCCTCCTCCCCTAGTTGGCTATGGTATTCTACCCATTTGTTATGACTGCAGATGCATCCATGAAGGACATAGTACAGTTTTGTACCTACCATAAATGTAGATGTCCGAACTGGATAGCATCTGCAGTCAGGATTACCCTCCCTCCTTCCCCTCTGTGGTACTCCTAGGGTATTTACCCTCCTAATAGCTAGCTGGGGGGGGGAGTCTCTTATGGTGTATTTGTTTGTATATTTGTACGTACATGCTTATTTTTTGTGTTTGCCTTCTACCTTTTTGGAAACATTGGCATTTATCCAAAATTTAGCCTTCCAAGAGGGCAACTGGCATCTGGGGCAAGAAACACTGAGGAAAATGGCGTCGGCTGGTGCCTTTATACCCGAAGACCAGCAGAGATGACGTCGGGTCAAGTGCGACATCAGCCGAAGCCGGACCCAGACTTTGGAATCCGGCCGACCGAAGGGCTGCCTGACGACAGGACAACCCATTTGTTATGACTGCAGATGCTATCCAGTTCGGACATCTACATTTATGGTAGGTACAAAACTGTACTTTTAAAGCCTTTGATACTGTTTCCCACAAGCACCTTCTCTGTCATCTCTCAAACCTTAATCTCTCACATAATACTTTATCCTGGTTCTCCAGCTATCTATTAGACAGATCACAGGCAGTCAAATGGAAGAACTCCATCTCTTCCTTCCTACCTACCCCAACTGGTGTATCACAGGGATCCATCCTTGGGCCACTGCTTTTTAACATCTTCATCAATAACTTTCACACTGCTATTCCTGGTGCTAAAATCATTCAATACACAGACGATTCAACCTTAGTCTGCTCTGCCTCAAACCTCTCTGAATTGCTGACTAAAACCCAAACTGCCTTCTCAACAACTGAAAACTGGATGCGCCAAAACCACCTCTCTCGCAATGCAAATAAATCAAAAATTCTACTATTCCCTCCCACAAGGACCCTCTCCTACAATAAAAACAACTTCAAAGTCTATAGTCAAACCAATTCATCTATAGAAGTAGTCCCCTCTGCCAAACTACTTGGCATTACTATAGATGAACACCTCAAGTTTGATATTCATATTCAACAAAATATTAAGAAAACCCACTAAAAGCTAGGTGTGCTTTATAGGAATAATCACTTTCTCTCCAGCTCTACCAGGCAAACTCTGGCCTCGACTTATCTTCTTCCTTCCTTATTATATGGAGCCTCTCTCCTAACCATCCTGTCCTCCTGTATCACCTCTAAACTAGAAATCTGCTACAACAAAATCTCTAAATTTGCCTCTAAATCTAAAAATACCACCCATTACTGCCTTAACCATACAATCCCTGAATTGACTTGAACTTAACTACCTAGACTATCTCCAACTCACTACTGCACATAGACTCATATTTCACCCAACAAAATGTCCCGCTCTAACTAACATCCTTCCCCCTTATATACCCACCAGAGCTCTCAGATCTGAAAATCAGAACTTAATTACTATCCATAAATCTAAACATCCTGCTGGCCAACTTCTCTTATCTTTCTCACTAGGCAAAAATGGAATTCCCTTCCCTCCACACCAAACTCAGAAAACTTCAAAACTCAACTATTCAAACACCTGTCCACTAAATGGAAATGTACCTACCTTCACCCAACCTAATCCAAGGGGGTTCTAGTTCTGGTTCTCAAGCTCTACAACACTCATAGTTATCTTCCTATGAGCCTATCTAAGCTCTCAACAATTTATATAGCTTCTCTCTAAGCTCTCACCTCCTACAGCTACCCTCACGCAGCCCAACCCTGTAAATATTGTAAATAGCATTCTACTGTTGATGTGTGTATGTAAAGCGTATTTACATTTTCTTAAAAGGTTTGTATATAAACTGTTTCCACACCTAACCCATATCTGTTTTCCTCAAATGAAACTGTGTGATCCCTACCTTCAAGCTTAATGAATTTGTTAACTATGCATGATATTGAATGCATTTATGAGTGACTGTTTTACATAAGATCTTTAATATTAACTATCATTTGTATCTAAATTTTATAATGCATCTTGGAGCTTTTCTCCCCGGGTCTCCACTGAAAATGGGTCAATTCGGCCCAGTGGACTTCCCCAGTAATCAAATTGGAAGTAAATAAATAAATAAATAAAAATATCTAAAGCAGTGTCCACATAATTAGCATGGTGGAACAGCATTTCACAGGACAGCTCAGCACACAGATCAGGAATGGTTGTTGACCCAAATACAGTGGTCAGTAAATGGGAACATGTTTTTTCCTTTTATGCCAAAGTAAAAGTGTGTGCCATGTTAATATTAATATTGGCTTAATAAAGTGTATATGGTACTTCATGATGTGAAATGAACATTTAATAATTCTGAAAAATGTTGCTACTAATACACATTGTTTGCTTCTAATTTGCAGATATTTATACTTGTTTAATAATAAAATTTGCAGATGTCAATAAATATATTTCTGTAAATATCGCTGGCATTGCCTACTTGGATAAATTGGGAAACAGCATTTCACATTCCCAATCACCACAGAGGTCAGGTGTAGCTCTTGAGACAAGTAAGGTACTCTGTACCAGAGAAAGGGTGAGTTATTTTTCAGAAATGTGAATGTATGGCATAACTTGTTCTGCCAAGATGGCTGCGCACTGATCAACAGCTTAATTTCATTTCTCCCAGTGTGAAAACATAAACTGAGAGACAACACTGATACTTGTAAACTCGAGTAAATTTCAGTTGCTGGATAGTAAGTACACAGTCTGGATGCCTGCAAAGAAGAAATTAAGAGAGCCTGAAACAAAATAGACTACAAAAGGTGACAAGACAACACTGGGAAGAATCCTGCAGTTCTTCAGCAAAATGTAGTTCAAGCTTCAGCTCTGTTACAAGACATGACTTCTAGCAATTGAGAATAAAAACAAGTCAGTGTATTCAGAGGTGATGAAAATCAACAAAACTGTGAAGGAGTATCCATCAGTACATCAGAACCCCTTTTTCTCATTTTTGCACATGGAGTTGGGGTGTCACTTCAACAGTCACAATCATCTGCAGCCAAGGTTTACAATGTTGGGTGTATATCTATTCAAATAACAAAAGGCTAGAAAAAAATGGAGTAAGTTTTAAACAGGTAATCAGATAAGCTGATAATACTGCAAAAATCAGAGGACAAAATGAAGGATGGTTGAGTATGAGACTGCTCATGAAGAGATGTTTCAAAATTGGTAGAATCAAAGAATGAAACGTAGAGAAAATCTGAGATTTTCTGCTGTATTAAAAAAACTAGAAGGAACAGTCTATTAATTTTATGAAGTCCCAAATAAGCATTCCACAGCAGGAGCTGTTAATTGAAAGGGCACAGTATGTGTATGCTCCAAATCAGGCCTTGCAAAAGCAGAAAAGACCTTTATTAGTAAAGATGCAAATGTGTCAGCATAAGTAACTGTGCCAAAAGGGCAAAACATTAAAAGTTAGAGTGATTATTCACTGGACTCCAGGCAGAAGAGAAACCCATTTTTCCAGTAATCAGAGAATGTCGGGAGGCAGGTGTGAGATTCAAGCTGCTCTATCCAGCTGTCTTAAAAATATTTTCTTTCTGGAGGATCAAAGTAATTTTCGATGCAGAACAGGCTAAGGATGAAATGCAAAAGTTTATCCAACAAAAAATGAGCTATCAAATACAAGAGGACTCTGCTTCTCATTCTTCTGATAATAAACTACACAGTGAAACCTTTTCTGCTGTTCCAAGGGAAAATGCTTGAGAGACCGAGAAAATCACAGGAATTAACCAGAAGAATCAGGAGTTGGGGAGATGGAGAGGAACAGGAAGAAGACCAGCAGAAATTAGTGAATAAATGGGAGACTACAAAGCAGTAATCACATTTGTGAAACACAGCTATATATAAGAATAAGTGGTAAGAGTGGACTTTTGTTGACTTTGTTAAACTTGTGAGGTATTGTAAACCATTTGTATCCCTTCATATCATTAACATTTGGATGGACTCTAAGGGGAGGGAAAGAGCCAGGAAAAAGTGACTGTAAGTAAAATGTTTTCCTTACTATGAAACTTTCCACAGTATAAATTGCATAGTAAAGTATTAGTTCTTGTATGTGATGAAGTTATTAATGTAAACAGATACCTTTTTCTTCCTCTTCTCTTTCTTCTAGAGACAAAATCTAGACAGAAGCATGATCTGATGTTGTCAGTCTTCGTTCATTCTTGACTAATGGGATTTGGTTCCTATCCTTGGAACTGACTCAACCATTATACAGCACGCACCAGCCAAAAAAACCTTGAGCTAAGACTTTACCCACAATGCCCCTCTCTCCATTACCTCAGATCTCGATGGCCGCTCTGTCAGCAAGACTCATCAGCCATTGCTCTCAACTAAGTTCTTAAAATTTCTATATTTTAGCTAATTCTTTGTATTTTCACTGAACTAATATAAATATATATATATATATATATATATATATATATATATATCTTTTTTCAGCTGTGTAATTGATTTGGCACTCTACCCAGTACCTTTGGTAATCTCCATTGCCATTGTTGGTAACTCCATCTCCCGCCTTTCTTACCTTTTGCGGTAATTTTTAGTACCATTGATGGTACTCCTTTCCTTTCTCCCGTATACCTTTTTGGTATTTCTTCACCATCATTGGTAGACCTTTTCCTTCTATCCTTGGTATGTGTGAGTGCTTGTTATACTTAAATGCTAAATTCAATTAAAATGGCAGAAAAACATAAAGGCACTTCTGGATTCAAACAGTGCTAACACTGTGGAAGAAAGATGCCCAATTCTGATGGGCATCTTTTGTGTGGTTTTTTTTTGTCTAGGAGCTCCACGTCTCAGACAAAATTGTGAAATCTGCCACGCCTTTAGTAACCATCGAAATAAGCTCATTTTAAAGGGCACGTCGAAAACTTCTTTCAGTGAATCTTTGTCCAAGTCTGATTCACCCCAAAATAAGACCCATCCAGAAAGAAGAGCCTCTCTGTATTGGTGTCCCTCATGGCACCGGTAGCCCAAAAACATAAGGCTCTGGTTCCGAATACCTCCATGGAACTGAAAGCTAAGGTACCGAAGCTATAAATCTGAGAATCCTCAGCACTGATTGCTGCTACTGTGGTTCCTTCGGCACCAGCATCTTTGGTTTCCAGATCGGTGCCGACTTCTCCAACTGCGCCTCAGCAGGCCTTACCCACACCATCGGTGCTGAAACCTGATCCAAATCTTCCTAGGATGAGGTACTTGCCTTCCATCGACCCCTTTGTGGGCCAGCTGCCCAGTCCGTTTCTGGAACGACCAGAGTCTCCTTCAGTATTATCCGTTCAATCCTCCAGGAGTCTCTCCAAGGTAGACATCGTAAAATTGGTGGATCAGCTGTTGACGGCCAGAGGTATTCCTTCCCCTTCTCAGGCACCTGCCCCTTTTGGTGTTAGTGCAATCTCCTCCTCTGACTTCCATTAGAGCTTTAGAGCCCAGCACTTCTAATCCCCCGGTACCAGCTGTTCAGGCGCTGTTAGGCATCCTTACCTTGACACAAGGTATTGCTCTGACTTCTGTTCCATCCTCTGAACCGATAGATTCTTGGGGCCGAGGCTCCACTGCTGGTTTCAAGGGTCTTTGATTGGCTCCTGTGTTTTATTCGGAGCCACCCTTGGCTCTTGGGACATTGTCAGTTGCGGGTCCTTCCCCAGCTCCTGCTTTGCAAGGAGGACTCTCAGAGCGGGGTGTGACCTCAGTTCTGGGCTCCACTCCCCTTCAGGGCATCCTGCCTTCCAAGCTATGGCGAGAGCTTTAGCCTGTACAGGCTTTCAGCTGGTCCCTCCTGCATCAGAGTGTCATATTACAATATCTTCTGGTTCAGAGCTGACACCAATCCCCATGACAGGACAGCAAGCACTGAAGCTTCAAGTTACCCCTGTACAACTCCCCTCTTCTTCAGAGTCTTTCTCAGAAATTCCTGCTAAGGACCCCCCCCTTAAGAAAATGTGCAAGAGGAAGCACCTAGATGCCCCGGAAGAATCTGTCACTGAGGACACAGATTTCAGTGAATAGGAAGGTTCCCCCCGGTCACTCACTGAAGATGTCTCCTGGAGATTCTCAAGCAGAGGGTTAAACTGGAAACTCCAGAGTCTGACCTCAGAGGAATCTCTGTGTACTTGTAAGTGTTCGGTGTTTGACAATCTACTTCCTGGGTGACCCCACCTTTTGATCTTATTAACTAATCACACAATGGGCTTGGAAGGCCCCTGACTCCATAGAGTCTATTCCCTGGAGACCAGACAAAATTCTATCCCCACTGGAGATCCACCAATATTGGGCCAAGGGTTTAGCAGTAGATGCCATGGTGGTGGTGGCTGCCACCAAGAAGGAACTCACCGATGTGAGTCCTACTATACATCCTCTTAACCAGGAGTCTAGGACAAGGGACAGATTTGGAAAGGAGGTCTACACTTCATCGACCTTCACACTCAGGTCCTTGAATGTTGTGGCACACTTTACTAGACTCCAGAGAGATTAAGGAGTGATCTGATACTCTTGCTGGAGCTGTGTATAATGAGGTGCATGATAAGTTCGCCTCTCAGCTAGCCACCCTGGAGTCTATATCAAACTCGTCCCTGCAGCTTATTATGCATACAGCAGAAGGTACGACCAGAGCAGTGGGTTCTGGCATTGCCACAAGGTGCCACACCTGTATGCGCTTGTGTGAATTCACAAAGTCAATCAAGTCTTCCTTTGTCAGTGCTCCATTTGACAGATCATCTTTGTTTGGCCCTAAGGTGAAGGACACACTAGCCAGGTGTGAAAAGGATGGAAAGACTTGTCTGCTGTGGGCATTCTGTTTTCTTCTCCTCAGCGATCCTATTCCAGGAATCAGAGGGGTGGAAAGATGTGGTTCAGAAATAGTCCCAAGAGCCTTTCCAGGACACGTGGCAGTAGCTCCCTCTCGAGGCAGAGAGGGGAGGTCAGATGGATGATGCTGACCTTGAGGTAGAGGTAGCCCGTGAAACCAGGGCTCCAGAAACAATTCCTCTGGACAACCCCACCAGTGCTCCTGAAAGGAGGCCGATTGCTTATCTCTGGAAGTAGTTGGAGGGAGACTCTCACTGCTGGTGACAAATAATCTCTGATACTTGGGTGCAGAGAATCATTGCCAGAGGCTGTCATATCCCTTTCACCCTTTTCCCAAGATCACTGAGAAAAATCCCAGACGTTCCACCCAATTATAGGGATAAAGCTGCCATAAAGGTTCAAAAGCTGCTAGAGAAGAGAATCATCCAAGAAGTCCCACCAGACCAGATAGAATCCGGATTTTACTCCAAGTTCGTTTTAGTGCCAAAGAAGACAGGGGACTGGAGGCCAATACTGGATCTCAGCCTTCTGAACAAGTTTGTTCAGCAGACAAAATTCCAGATGGTCATTGTTCAGTCTTTTCTCTCCTTTTTAGGGGAAAATGATTGTATGTGCTCTATAGACCTTCAGGACGCCTGTTACCACATAAAAATGGAAAAATGTTCCGGAAGGTATTTCCGCTTTTGGCTAGGAGCCACTCACTTTCAGTTCAGAGCACTGCCCTTTGGCCTCACCACAGCCCCCAGAGTGTTCACCAAATGCATGGCAGCAGTCATGGCTCACGTGAGACTAGATGGATTCTGGATGTTTCCTTATCTAGATGATTGGCTCCTCACTGCCCCTACTAGGCTTCTACTGCTTCAAGCCACAGACTTCATCATACACTTATTCAGTGCCCTGGTCATAACAGTCAACAAAGAAACATCACAGCTGTCTCCCATTCAGGACCTAGAATTCATAGGAGCCCGCCTCAACACAGTTTTGTGTATAGCTTATCTACCATTTCACAGCCTCCAAATGATAAGATCTCAACTAAAGCCCAATTTATTAAAAAAAAAGTGCCCGCTCTACTTGTCCTTTAAGCCCTAGGATCTATGGCAGTGGCCATCACCTTGGTTCCCTTGGCAAGATTTCACAAAAGGATACTTCAGTGGCTTCTGGCTTCTCAATTGTCCATTCTGTTTCATCCGATGACTCATCCGATCTTAGTAACAGGCCATTGCAAAAAGGATCTATCCTGGTGGATGCAGTCAGAAGAAATTCTAATCGTTGTTCCCCCTCAACCCAAGGCCATAGTGATGATGGACGCCTCCCAGATGGGGTGGGGGTGGGGCAATATCTGGGAAGAACAGTCCAAGGCACTTGGTCTCCTCACGAGACCAACTTGCACATCAGTGTCCTGAAAATGAGAACAGTGCTCCTAGTGTTGCAAGCCTTTCAATCTCCTCTTCCTCTGGAAACAGTTGCAATCCAATCAGACAACATGTCAGTAATATGGTACATTAACAAACAGGGTGGAACCAAATCCTACCCCCTTTGCTGGGAAGCTGTCAGAGTGTGGCAATGAGCGATATCTTCCACCCACTTTCTTGTGGCAATGCATATCCCGGGGAGCTCCAATGTGATAGCGGAGAAGCTGAGCAAACTCATTCTACTGCCTCACAAGTGGTCTCACAATCCCAAATTGGCAAAGGAAGTCTTTAGCTTTTGGGGCCAGCCTTGTTGCGATCTCTTTGCCTCACCAATGAACAACAAGTGCAGCAGCTACTTTGCCCTAATTCCTCCTCCGGGAGAGTTCCCGAGAGACTTGCTCTTTCTTGAGTGGCCCTTGGGTCTTCTTTATGCCTTCTCCCATTCCCTCACATACACCTCTTCCTAAAGAAAGCCCAAAGGTTGTGAAGCAAAGTGATTCTTATTGCTTCTTTTCTGGCCCTGGCAAGTTTGATCCCCCTTTCTATGGTCTCACTTGATTCACCATCTGTGGATTCTGGACCCAGTTCCAGACCTACTGTCGCATCTGCAAGGATTGGTGCATCTTGATCTATACACTCTCAAGCTCACAACTTGGTTCTTCCAATTTCGTTAGTCGCCAGGCAACTTCCCCTTTACAAAACATTCTTCTGGCTTCCCATAGACCTTCAGAGACTATTCCAGTAAATGGAAGATATTTTCAATTTGGACTTCTGAAAACAATTTAGACCCCCTTTTGGCACCTGTTGAAAATATTTTGGAATTTTTAGCCATCTTTTTTGACCCAGGAGCCTCTACTTCCACCATTAGAGTTCAGTTAGCAGCCATTTCTAATTTTCACAATGGCTACGACAACTATTCTTTAATTTCCCATTGCCTATGCAAGGTCTTTTTCAGTGGTGCCTTACGTCTAAACTTCCCATTCAAAGATCCCATAGCTTTGCGAGATCTAACCTTGATTTTGCAATCTTTAGTATAACCTCCCTTTGAACCAGCAGCCACTTGCCATCTCAAATTCCTTTCTTGGGAATCTCTTTTTCTAGTAGCCATCACTTCTGCCAGAAGAATGTCTGAGATCCAGGCGTTATGTGCAAAACCCCCATATATAATTTTTCATAAGGACAGGATGTCATTGCGAATTAACCCTTCCTTTCTTCCTAAGGTGGTCTCTGAATCCGGTATTAGTCAAACTATTGAGTTGCCGGTTTTCTTCCAAGTTTTCCAACAAAGTTGAATATTACTTGCATTTACTAGACGTTCATAGGCAACTACGTTTTTACCTTAACAGGACTTTAGTCCAGGAAATCAGAACAATTGTTTATTTCCTTTTGTGGCCAAACAGTGAGAAATGCTGTGTCAAAAGTGACTTTATTTAGATGGCTGAGAGATTGTGTTACTTTCATTTATGAACATAGCAACCGAAAGTTACCTGCACCTGTAAAAGGGCATTTAACCAGATCAATTGCCACATCAGCTGTTTTTCATTCAAAATCTTCCATGGACAAAATATCATACCATTATCAGTCATTACAAATTGGATATGGTCTCCAGGGGAAGAGCATCCTTTGGCTCTATGGTTCTCAGGAATATCCTTCCGTAAGGCCACCCAGTATCTACAGTAGCTGGGGACTCTGTCTCGTTCATCAAGAATGAACGAAGATTGACAACATCAGATAAAGAAGTTATGTGCTCACCATAATGTTCCATCTGTGTTGTTGATCTTCGTTCATTCTTGACGTCCCACCCATCTTCCCCCTCCTGTAGATTTCCTGGGAGATTGAACCTTTGTCCTGGTTTCCATATGATTTTTTACCTTAGACATTGCTTTTGCTTACAATTTCTGTGTACACTCTTGTTATGGTCTGCAAACTCTATATAAGGTAATGGAGAGAGGGGCATTGTGGGTAGAGTCTTAGCTCAAGTGTTTTTTTGGCTGGAGCGAGATGTATAACGGCTGAGCTGGTTCCGAGGATTGGAGCTGAATCCTATTTGTTAAGAAAGAAGGAAGATCAACAACACAGATGGAACATTATGCTGAGGACATGACTTCTTAAGTTTGTAGGCTGTAATCTTGCGTCATTGAGGTGAGGAATGGAGTAAATGTACACAGATAATAATATGTAGAGCTGATATGTTTTCTCTTACTTTTGCATAGTTGAATTTCTGGATTAAGATCCTTGGCTTAGTCCATTAGCAAATGTTTAAGTTGAAACAAGTAAATATGGGAACACTGAATACAATGAAAAGTTTTCTTTTAGCAATAAATGTTTCAGCTTGTTTATCAAGTTGCAACAGAGGGTTACATTTTTCTTTTTTCCATTACATTTTCATAGAGGCATGCTGATAATAGGGCAATAAAAGACAATACACGGGTTTCTTCAAGGCTAAAAGTTAATGATTTCTGAGAGCATGCAAGTAGTTTTTACATTTGGGGGAGGGGAATAAAAAGATAAAAAACACGGGCACCAGTTAGTGTAGGTAGAAGCACAGGCAATAACGTGTCTAAGCATGGATAGCTTCAGTTTCAGGTTAATTAGGGTCTGTGTTAGCAGCTGTGTATTTGGCACAAATGGTCCTATTAAGAGGGTTAAGCTTCATTATTATATGTGTTTGTGTTAAGTTAACAGGGTATGGGCGTGTTTTGGTGGGTGTTTTTGTTTGAGGGTTTTTCTTAAAACAAAAGCTCTTGTAAAATTTAACATAGGTTCCAATTTTGATATGAAAAAAAAAACTATAAATGATTAGCCATCCAAATATTAATGGCTGCATGCATCACAAAAGCTACAAGTAGACATTTAAAGCAACTGCCGTATGAAATGGGTGGGAATAATGACTTCTTACCATAATGGTGACACTTTCCATATTATCTTGGAATGTAAATCATCTCACAGGTATAAACAAAAAGGAAATAATATTTAAGTCTAGTAAGGTACATGATATAAAACAACTTGATGAAATAGAAAGATGGACTAGATATAACAAACTAGGAACTCATCCATGCAACACATGTAATATGTGTAGCTATATCTCCAATGATATAAATTTTACACATCCTAAGCTAGATATTAACTTTAAACCTAATTTTAAATCAACTTGCACTAGTTCAAATTTGATATATCTAGCAAACTGCCAGGATTGTGATGCGTTCTACATAGGAATGACAACAAGACCTCTGAAAAAACGCATATATAATCACATATACGACATTAGGAAAAAAGATCAGAAAAATGCCCTTGCCAAACACATATCAAACAATCCTGGTCATAGTTTTAGATTTAGAACACTACAACTTGTACATCCTAATAGTAGGAAAGGTGATACATTTAATGAATTAGAAAGCATAGAACTACAATAGATCCTTAGGTTTAAAGCACACTATAGTCCAGGCCTGAATCAGTATATTAGTGTCAGATCGATACTTAAAAAGAGAAGTTTAAAATAAAATAAAATAATAAATCTTAGTTTTAAGCCATGATTTATTACTATATATACTTCCACATCTTGTATTATTTTTTGAGGCTTAATTACTACTTTCATAAATAATATAATATATTAATTATGATTCCCATATCTGGATATATAAATAAACATCAGATATATATATATTTTCAATATTCATTTTTAATACATTTTTGCTAAGAAATATGATTTTATTAAACTTATTTATTTTATATTATAATTAATGTTACTAATTATGAAATCAATATTTTGTGTATATGTCATATAGATTTATTCAGATTTACCATTTATTTATACTGCTTACTCTAATACTGTTTATCATGGTTCTTACAGACTATAGTTATACATAAATATCATAAATACTATAACATATGTGTATTGCCTCTATCTATAATATATATTTTTCTGTTTATACATTTCATATAGGTACATTTTTAGAGATTTTATGATATACATATTCTATATTTTCACATCTCAATATCTTTTAAATGGAATAAATATATTTATTTATATACTTTAGCCTCCAGTTTAGCTAAACATGCACATTTCTTTCCATTGTTTTGCTAAAATAGATAGAAGTGCTAAGCCAACTTTGACAGTCTCATTTACTCTAGTTTCAGATATAGGGCTACATCTAGGCAGCTATAGATATAGTTTAAACAGTATCTTTTTGCACATTGACATTTGTACCCCTCTTCATGTATATGGGCATTTTTAGATACACATATAATGTTTCTGTACCTTTTCATGTTTTTTATATTATCTCATTTCACTTTATTATGTATAGAATTTATCTAAGTGCCTAAGGATTTTATGCAATGTGGAAAGAAAGATTTTTATGTTCGTTTTTAATTTGTCTGTTTGTATGTTGAAACAGCGTTTACAATTCTTCAGAAATTGCACTGACACTTTAATAGACATAACAGCCTTTTGCAATTAATTCTGAAATTGTTATATTAAGTGGATAATTGATGCAATCTATTATCTATCTGTGCTATATAAGGAACTAGTCCTGATACAATTAAATAGATCTGAAGAAGCGTACAGTCCGTACGTGAAAGCGCTCATCTTTTTCCTTGCTTTGTACCTAAATAAAGAAGTTTTTGCTGCATTATCGTGGTGGTCTTCATACTGGTGTTCTTCTACGATATCTACTTGTTTTAGTGGTGAGGACCTTTGGAGGCTAGCTGAGATTGTGTTATATACTTGTTGTTACTTCTACTTTATCTTTGGCTGCCTGCACACGATGGATGCTATTGCAATTGAATTGGACTATGCACCGACCAAACAATGTGGGGTAAGAAAATGGAACAACCTGCTTGAATTGAAAGACAATCCTTTACTAAATATTAATATGGAGTTCACTTCAACTGTGCTAAATACAGAGAAAGGCAATACTGATAAGTTAAAAGATTTTAATGTCGCCATAAGAGACCTAGAAAACATATTATACAAACTATACAGACTCACTTGGCAGAGATGCCACTTAGAAGCGTGTTTACACTTTAAAGTCATTCCGAGGGGAATGAGAGTTCTCTGTATGCCTTCATACGGAGAAACCCACCCAGAGCTATTAAGAAAATGGCAACAGTTAAATTTGGATCTGGGGTTCAATTATATAAGGCTTCTAATTGAATATTTTTCACCGATTGAGAAAGGTCTTAACACACAAGCTGAAACTCTGACAAAAGACATTATGGCTAACTTTAAGGAGGAGCAATTTCAACAGAGACTAGATAATATGTATAATCAGCTTTTTATTTATGGCGATAAACTACAACAGATAAAAATACGCAAACTGTACAGAGACCATACAGATTTTGCCAACAATCATGTTTTTGCCTGGCCGAGATATCGAGAAGTTATTACAACTGAAAATGTGCCTAGTGTGAACTCTGGCCAAACTGAAGAACATTCTATCAACCAGAGTAATGTTTCGTCTTCAATGAATACCAATTCCACCTTAAGAAATCCAGTCACTACAACTGAAGCCTTTACGTCATCTGCATCATTGAATATACCGAATCACGAGGTGAGAGACACTCCCCCTCCTAATCAACAAGCATTTGTTCAACAGAATGCGAATATACAAGGCCCCAAACCTAAAATTAAACAAGGTAATCTAGAGGGTTTTTTACCCCTACCACTGAAATTTCGGAAGAACCTCCAGAGCAGATCGAGGAGCAGAGGGCGTACAAAAAGAAAGTACTCTGGGGAAGAAGCGACGTTCGACAACAGAAACCGGAGAAGGGAACAGAGAATTTAGTTTTTAATCTATCACAACGGACTTTAACTGAGACTGACTATGCATTACTAAATAGAGGCTTATCCTTCATACCAGCCCAGGTTAGTAATATTAGTGAAGTGTTAACTGACCTGCGGCTTTTTGTCCGTAAAGTTAATTTGAAATGCATTTTTGAAAAAAATAGAGTCAATTCTACTAACTATGACATGGAGGCTAACAATTTTAAAAGGAAGAGTACTTTTACTCCTTCCCAGACACCAGTTACTGAATGTTTTACAAAAGCTTGTGAAACAGATTTTTATAGACATTTTAATAATAAAATGAAAAATTTATATACTAATATATCACATTTGGAATGGGAATCTTTATATGCCCTTCAATATGACAAAAATATTGTAATTAAACCCACCGATAAAGGGGGCGGAATTGTGATACTAGATGATGCACTATATAATAATGTAATGCATACTATGCTTAGAGACACTGACACCTATAAGGAGATAAATACTAATGACCTGACAAAAGTTATTTTTTCAGTACACCATGAACTATATGACTTCCTGATGTGCAGGCAGATAGACCAGGAATTATATTCGTACTTTTTGATAGAGCAACCCAAAATTCCATACATAAAAGGGCTGCCTAAAATACACAAAGGCATAATACCACCACCTTTACGTCCGATTGTGGTTGGAGATGGTTGGGTTACTGAAACAATGTCAGTATATATAGAAAAGAAACTAAGACCCATTATTGATAATATAACTTCCATTTTAAAAGATACATATCAGCTGCTAGATGTACTAGGAGATTTTAAAGAGGGTATCCCTACTAACTGTCTTCTAATAACTATGGACATGAAGAATTTATTTACCTCTATTCCGAATAGCTATGGTTCTGAAGCTATTAGACACATTATTCATAATATAGGTAAATTTAATAATAATGAACAGATTCTTTTGAATGCCATTTTAGATCTCATATTAAATAATAATGTCTTCATGTATGACAATACCTTGTTTTTGCAACAATGGGGAGTGGCTATGGGCACTCCCTGTGCAAATACTTATGCGAATCTTGTGGTTTATTACTGGGAGTGCATGCACTTATTCAATAATGTTAACTTTGAAAAGATGTTATTATATAAACGTTTTGTGGATGATATCATAATTTTTTGGAATGGCACGCTAGAAGAATTCCTTGATTTTGTGGAACATCTAGAAGCCACTACTTCCTTCTTCAAATTTACCATTGAACATTCCACAACTAAAATAAATTTTCTTGATATCACTATTACTAAAGATGAAAATGGTTATCTAAGCCATACTATCTACAGGAAACCCTGTTGGAAGAATACATTATTAGAATATAGTAGCATGCACCCCAGACACATATTTCGCAATATCATAAAGGGTCAGTATACTAGGGTTAATAAATTATGCAAGGACCATGGAGACAGAATGGAACAAATATTGAAATTAGAAGACATGTTTATAGAGAGAAACTATAGTAAGGAATTGATTCAATTGGTTAAACAGCCTTCCTGTTTACTTCAAACCCCCTCTATACAGAGACCCCCTCTATACAGAGAAAGAGCCTAAATCAGGCTCAAGGGGGATATAGTTTGAAGAAAAGTGTTATACCTTTTCAAACTAGATATACCAGTGACAACAGATCTATAGTTGAGATTATACAAAAAAACTGGCATATTCTCCTTACAAATGATGATTTAAAGAGTTTGATAGGGATAAAACCAAGGTTTATCTATACTAACAGCAAGAATCGTAAAAGATTATTATGCATTGAAAAGTATAATGACAAGTCTAGTAAGGTACATGATATAAAACAACTTGATGAAATAGAAAGATGGACTAGATATAACAAACTAGGAACTCATCCATGCAACACATGTAATATGTGTAGCTATATCTCCAATGATATAAATTTTACACATCCTAAGCTAGATATTAACTTTAAACCTAATTTTAAATCAACTTGCACTAGTTCAAATTTGATATATCTAGCAAACTGCCAGGATTGTGATGCGTTCTACATAGGAATGACAACAAGACCTCTGAAAGAACGCATATATAATCACATATACGACATTAGGAAAAAAGATCAGAAAAATGCCCTTGCCAAACACATATCAAACAATCCTGGTCATAGTTTTAGATTTAGAACACTACAACTTGTACATCCTAATAGTAGGAAAGGTGATACATTTAATGAATTAGAAAGCATAGAACTACAATGGATCCTTAGGTTTAAAGCACACTATAGTCCAGGCCTGAATCAGTATATTAGTGTCAGATCGATACTTAAAAAGAGAAGTTTAAAATAAAATAAAATAATAAATCTTAGTTTTAAGCCATGATTTATTACTATATATACTTCCACATCTTGTATTATTTTTTGAGGCTTAATTACTACTTTCATAAATAATATAATATATTAATTATGATTCCCATATCTGGATATATAAATAAACATCAGATATATATATTTTCAATATTCATTTTTAATACATTTTTGCTAAGAAATATGATTTTATTAAACTTATTTATTTTATATTATAATTAATGTTACTAATTATGAAATCGATATTTTGTGTATATGTCATATAGATT